>NC_140935.1:118687097-118909597 GCF_014529385.1 Adiantum capillus-veneris | reverse complement strand
ACAGGTAGGACAGTGTGTACATAGTGCATTGATTTTCACTATCACCAGTACCAGTATGTTTTTTCTACAATAATGAGGAGTTTATAGCGCGTAAAACTTCTCGAGGAAGCTATCCGCGGGCCGACGACGTGAGGTCAGCAGGTGCGTCAGATGGCATATAGTGGCGTCAGGAGGGCGAACGAGGTCAATATTTGCACGCGGATGAGGACGGACACAACGTGGGTGTTTTCTTGTGAGAGTTATGCAGAAAGGTCATCATTAGGACCACTTTTTGGGGCCACTTCACGTGGTGGCGAGATGCATTATTGGAAAAAAGCTAAGTGCCAGGTGTGCGAATGATGCAAAAAGGTGACAACTATGCACTGCGAGGTCAGTTTTTGGCCTGTTCGGGGTCCGTTTGAGGTCATCTAAAAGGCCAAGGGTGCCCAAGTAATAAAGCTAAGTGTGGGAACTGAAAAAACAGAGAAAAGACCAGAAAAAACGTGGAGAAGAGAGGAGGAACAGCCGCAGGTGTGTTTTTGCTCATTTTGGAGCCTGTTTTGGCCGTAAACTGCTCATCCGAGGTCGGATTTGAGCACTTTGACATTGTAGACTGGGGTTTTGGGCCGTTCCGGACGCGATGGCGCTGTCCATTTTTCCAAATTCCTCCCTCTTTTTCTACTGTTTTGGCTGTGTAAGTTTCTCCTATGAGCGAAGTTTCTGTTCTAGTTTGTGATTGTATCTGGCTTATTTTACCCATATTGTGTGAGCTATTTGCCCCATTGGTGTTGGTCCAAGCTCAATTGTATCTAAACATCAGAAATTATCCTCTTTTGAGCTGAGTTTTTTGTGTGTGTGTGTGTGTGTGTGTGTGTCTGTGTGGAGTGGGCAAGTGGATAGTCTCTCTCCTCTCACTCCATAGGTGTGTTCCCTGTCTCGGCCAGGTGTGTTGTGTAAGCCGAGTGGTGCCCCATAGTGTGTGTGTGTGTGTATCTTTCCAAGAATGTGTGTCGGGTCGTTATAGAGGCGCTGTGTGTGTTTTCATCCCGCTCACATTCTTTTGGCGCCCCCACGGAGGATCTTCTTCGAGTACCTTCTGCTTCGAGCTTCGAGCTTCGGGATTACAGGTTGCAGGTTGCAGATTACAGGTTACAGGTTACAGGGACAGGTACAGGTATAGGTGATTCACACAGGTACAGTTAGCTGGAGTACAGTGATATACTAGCAGTGATGTCACTTGCAGTTGTTGTGGGAATGCATCACTTGGCGCCTATTTGAGCGCATGGTCTGCTGGATTGTACGTTACTTGTGGAAACTGCCATTGTACGCATTTGTGGAGCCATACTTGGTTGTATTTGGCAGTCCCAGCCATTTCTGAGACTTGGTCTGGAAGATAGTCATTTCTGAGACTTGACTATACGCGATTTGCATTAGCCTTCGTGTGAGGGTCGATAGCGTGAGGTTTTTATTGAGCTGGGGGATTCTCAAATGTGGAGATCCTTTCGGTGATACAGGTAGCTGGAGCACCCTTTTTGTGACCTCGCCATAGGCTATGTACTAGTGAGTCCTACTTGATGCTCGGGTTCTATTGTTGACAGTTTATGCATACATAGACAGTCTATATTTTGGGTTCCTACTGCTCTACTTCTGGGGAAACTCTGTCGAAATTTTCCCAAGTTATGATGACTGGTTTTTTGGTATTTTGAGCCATTTATGCTGTTATGCTGCTGAAATTTTGGCAAAATCAGAGGTTGATTCAAGTGTGCCTTCTTGGGAGCTTCATGGTTGGCTTTAATGGATGATCAAAATGGCCCTCAGTTCACTCCTTTTCATTTAACTCAAAGAATTCAGATTAATGTTCATGTGTCCAGGAAGATCTTTTTCCAGCAACGCATAGTCTTTATGTTTGGGCCAAGAAGGTTACGAGAGATCTTGGAATGTCCTTTGCCTGTTGTAATTCCGATGATCAACTATGAAAACTCATTTGATGTGCATGTGTTTGTCCTTATCTAAAGCTGAGCTCCATTGAAGTTCTGGGGATGGGGTAGTCAAAATTCTTGGGTTCTGGCATGTGTGTTCGAAGGGGTTCTCAAAGCATTGTAACTTGGGTAGCCATGGCTTTCTCTTATCTCGAGTTTCATGGAAGAAGTGATGAAGATGTGGAAGAATTTTTGGAAAAGATGGAGATTGCCTACATTAGCAACCAGATTCATGACCCTACGCAAATGTTACGCCTTCTCCAAATTTGTTTGAAGAGTGATGCACGAGTTTGGTCCAAGGCATTTGAAGAGGAGTTGCGTGTGGCTGATCCACCTGTAAGGTTGAGTTGGGACAATCTACGACATGGGTTGGAAGTGGAGTTTGTGAAGATAGAAGATCCTGACAAAGTGTGGCAAGAAGTACAGGCTTTGGTGCAAAAGGAAGGTGAGCCAGTAGATGCGTACATACGTAAGTTTTCATTGGCATGGGAGCGAATGTGCAAGGCTTTAGCACCACAGGTACCCCCGCCTGACATGATGAAGAAGGACAGGTTCTTGGCTGGTCTTTGGGAGAATATACGTTGGAGAGTGGAGCTAAAGAAGCTTAGGACATATGAGGATGCACTAGAGGTAGCAAGGAACAAAGAGTGGAAGCTGAGGAAAATGAGCCAGTTAGGGGTGGAGTCTTTGCCCATGAGGTCTGAATTTCAGCCTATGGACTCTTTACAAGGTCGCATGTCAGGGGTTCATCATGAACCAGTAGTTCCTGTTACTACTCAGGTTATGCCAGCAGTGGTCACTACAGCAGTGCAAGATGATGGGCTAAGGCAAGACATGAGGCAAATGGTAGATTTGATGAAGAATCTCAGCCTAAACATGCTAGGTCAAGTGGGAAATAATCGAGGTTGAGGGAGGTTTGCAAATCAGCAAGGAGGTGAAGAAAGGCCTAGGAATGGTGTTGGACAAAGCAATGGTAGGTTTTGGAGGCAGACGCCCACATGTTATAATTGTGGAGAGTTGGGTCACATCAGCCCGCAATGTGATAAGCCACCACGGATGGGGGGAGACATGTATCCATTGCCAAGACAGGTGCTAACTAGGTCAAATGATTATGGCATCGAAATTAAGGGAGACAAAGGAACCAGTGGACTAACCCAGGAGGAAAAGGGAAAGACAAAAGTGCTAAGTGTAGTCACCTTGGAGAAGGCATCAAAGCTAGAGGATACATTAGTGATGCCTATTGGGAAGAGGACCACAGAGGATAAGGAAGGAAGAAGTGCCCCAGGTCCTAGTAAGAAGAAAGGAAAGAGCCATGAAGGCGAGGATGTCAAGGCCAAGAGGAAAAGGAGAGCTCGTCGAAAGTTTCATGTTTCAGATTTTCCACTAGGGGATGGGCAATTAAGCTATGACTTGAGGGAGGATCTGACGAGCAGGAAGGCAGATGTTACTTTTGGGCAGCTTATAGAGATGGTGCCTAAACTAAAGCGACAGTGGAAGAGGATGGTTAACCCAATGGAGAAAGAGCCAGAGAGAGGTTCAGTAAAGGTGTTGGCAATGGATGAGCTACCAGACATTTGTCCAATAGTAGATGTGTGGCATAAAAGGAAACATTTGGGACAAGGTTATGTGGATGGCGGAGCCAAAATATGCGTCATAACACACTCATGCGTTGAGAAGATGGGTCTCACAGTGGCTGGGGTGTCAGGGTTTCGGATCAGATTGGCAAACCATCAAAAAGTAAAATGCTTGGGTGTTGTAAAGAGCTTAGAAGTGGAGGCATATGATGCAAAGGCAGTGGTTGATTTTCATGTGATGCCAGCAGGGTTGGGAGCATATCCTATTATACTAGGCAGACCATGGTTACGTGCAGTGGGAGCTGTTCAAGATTGGCGACATGGTACGATTAGCCTCTATGGAAAGATAGGTACCAAGAAGCTTTATAATATGGACACAAGGAAACGATTAGAGGAGCTTTATGAAGATGAGGATGAGTCTAGTGATGAAGACTCTTCCACGATGACAGATGAGGATAGTGATAGCACTACCAGCAGTGATGAGGATGCTGATGTTGCATTTCTTTTGATGGACAAAGAAATCCAGGAGATTGGTTTAGTTGCATTTGCGAATGAGGTTGAAGATGAAAGGGAAGGGCCTTATGAAGTGATTGAAGGGCTGATGCAAACCAAGGTTGAGTTGTCAAAGAAGGAAGAATTAATGACGCAAATGATTAGTGGAGACCTCTCAGCTATGGAGAAGGATATATTTTTGCATATGCTGGCTAGTTTTCCTGATTTGTTCATTACTTCATATGAAGAGATCTGAGGGTTCAAGGGTGAAGAGATGCATATAGAGCTGAAAGAAGGTGCTAAGCCAGTGCGGCAAAGGCTAAGAAGGATGGGTCAAGAGCAAATGGAAGCCTTGCGGGTAGAGGTGGACAAGTTACTGAAGGCAGGGTTCATAGTTCCAGAGGAGACCACAGAATGGGTGAGTCCAGTTGTAGTCAGTCCAAAGAAGGATGGGAACTGGAGAATTTGTGTGGATTTTAAACCCTTAAACGCAGCCACTAAGAAGAACCCATATCCTCTTCCATTCATCGATCAGATCTTGGATTCAGTGGCAGGTTATGAGAGGTACAGTGTGTGTGATGGTTTTTCAGGCTATTTTCAATTGAAGATTGCTCTTAAAGACCTCACAAAGACAACTTTTATTACGCCATGGGGCTGCTATTGCTTTACAGTATTGCCATTTGGGTTGTCAAATGGACCTTCCTTCTATCAAGAGAGAGCAAATTGGGTGTTGGAACCATTCATTGGTAGTTGTGTTAAAGCTTTTATGGATGACTTCTGTGTCTATAGCAGTAGGGCTGATCACCATGAGAAGCTGCAGATGGTATTGGCTCGATATGATGAATGTGGAGGACAACTAAATCCAAAGAAATGTCATCTAGCACAGCCGAGGGTGAAGTTATTGGGCCATATGGTGTCAGAAAATGGCATTGAGGCTGATCCAGACAAGGTTAAGTCTATTATTCTTCTTCCATCACCTACGAGTACGAAGCAATTGGCAACCTTTATACACAAAGTGAAGTACATGGCACGGTTTATTCCATTGTCTTCGCAGCTTCTTTATCCATTACAGCAAGTGGCAAAGCATGATCCATTGCAATGGGATGACAAGTGTGAAGAAGTGTTTCAAGAGGTGAAAGAGGTGTTAGGGGGTTTGTCAGCCATGCAGGCTCCTGATTGGGAGAAAGTTTTTTATGTAAATCCATCAGTAGGGGATGATGCCATTGGAGCCATGCTATTGCAAAAGGGGAAGGGCAGCCATTATATGAGGCCAGTGTATTGTGCAAGCCGAGTGAAGTTGGTAGCGGAGAGAAAGTTATCGGAAGTAGAGCTAGTGATGGCCAATGTAATATTTGCTTGTCGACGATTTCGTCATTACTTGCTACCACGGCCTTTTGTTTTCTTGACGAGTTATGCCTTTTTGCCACAGTTAATTAATGGTACTAACATGTCAAATGTGGTGAAGAAATGGGTAATTGAGTTGCAAGAGTTTGAGTTCTCTTTTCTAGTGGAAGATAGTACAAGGGCTACCCTAGCTGATTTGTTGACCTACAAGGAGAATCCCCTTATTGTTAAGGAAGAGGTGGTGAGAAAGGTAGTTGAAGAAGTGCCACAGATCAGCAATGCACATGTGTTGTTCTTTGATGGTTCATACAGAAAGAGCCACGATGCAGCTTCATGGGGTATAGCACTTTATGATCCAGAGGGGAAGCTAGTATGCAAGAGAGGGTTCAAATTGGATGCGCATAGTAACAATGAGGTTGAATATGCTACATTGGAAGCCGGATTACACATTTGTTTGAAGCATGGGGTTCGAAGGTTGAGCATAAAAGGTGATGCCTTGTTAGTGGTGAAGCAAGTGCTGGGTGTGTGGAAGAGCAAGAACACCTCATTGAAGGAAATGTGCTTCAGAATTAAAGGCCTGTTAAAAAAGTTCGAAGCATGGAGCATCAGACACATTGAACGTGCTCTAAATGGAGAGGCACATGAAGCAGCTCAAGGCATGATTGGGGAGCTATTCGTGTTGAGGACCAATTTACCTCTTTATCATGGCCGGGAAAGTTTGGCTCAAAAAGAGGAGTTTTTGCTAACAGGAATCATTCCAAAGGAGATTCAGAAGTCTAAGAAGTATGGCTTTGTGCGTAGAGCATACAGGTACAAATTGATTGGTGATGTCTTATACATGAAAGGGGCTGATCTCGTGTTGAGACGTGTACCTTGGCGGGAGGAGCTTTATAGAGTGTTGGAAGAGAATCATGAAGGCGCATGTGGTGGCCATTTTGCTCTAAAGATCACCTTGCATAAGATTTTGCAAGAGGGGTATGTATGGCCTAGTTTGCACAAGGATGTTCACCATTGGTGTAGGTCTTGCAATAGATGTCAAGCATTTGGGAAGAGAGTGTTGAAGCCAGAGCTACGAAAAACCATTATGGCGTTTGATGTGTTTGAAAAGTGGGGGATTGATGCAATAGGCCCGTTACCTATCACAAGCAGGGGAAAAAGCTATATCTTGACAGCAGTGGACTATCTCTCTAGATGGGCAGAGGCTATAGCAGTAAAACAGATCACTGCAAAGGATGTGGCAAAATTTGTGTATGATGAAATATGTTGCAAGTTTGGGGTGCCATTAGAGCTACTTTCAGATAAGGGGCCAGGATTTAGGGCTAAATTGCTAGACTTCTTATGCACAAAGATGAAGATTAGGCACCAACATACCACTCCTTATTACCCACAGTGTAATGGCTTAAATGAAAGATTCAATGGTGAGTTGGTACAAAGTTTTCTAAAGTGACAGAGCACCAAGGAAAGAATTGGGATTTGGAATTGCCTAGTGCATTATGGGCTTACCGTACTTCGGTGAAGACAGGTACAGGGTTTACTCCATTTCATTTGGTGTATGGAAAGGAAACACTATTGCCTGTGGAGGTAGAGTTGCCTGCGGTCAAGATGTTAGAGAAGTTGCTTGGGTCGCCTAGTGATGCATTCAAAGAGAGGCTCTTGCAGTTACAAGAGGTCCAGTTGGATAGGATGAGCGCATTGGAGCATTATGGGCAGATGCAGGATAAGGCTTTGGCAAAGATAAATGAAAAGGTCAAAAGTAAGGGTATTAAGAAGCATGACTTGGTTTTGCGCTACAACAGCAAACTGGACAACACCTTCCAAAAGAAGTTTCAAATTAAGTGGGAAGGCCCTTTCAAGGTAGTGGAGTGTTTCCTGAATGGTACATATCAGTTGGCTAACCTGGATGGGATTTTACATACGTCAAGGGTAAATGGATTGCGTCTTAAGTTGTATCATGCCAGGTTGATGATGGTGGAGCAAGATGAGTTTTCTGAAGAGTGAGTGATGTCTGTGAAGGATGAGGAGACCTGTGATGCGGCGAGTCTCATATCTCTCTTTGCTGCTGCTGATCATGAATGATCTAGCAGGCTAGGGGATGGGCAAATTATATCAGGAGTTTTTTTGAGCAAGGGATTGCGCATATGTACATATACATGCATGGTGCATCAAATAAAGGATTGCCCATTTTCCTTAGCCAGGTGGTTATGTGGGGCCCACATGTGTACAGGTAGGACAGTGTGTACATAGTGCATCGATTTTCACTATCACCAGTACCAGTATGTTTTTTCTACAATAATGAGGAGTTTATAGCGCGTAAAACTTCTCGAGGAAGCTATCCACGGGCCGACGACGTGAGGTCAGCAGGTGCGTCAGATGGCATATAGTGGCGTCAGGAGGGCGAACGAGGTCAATATTTGCATGCGGAGGAGGACGGACACAACGTGGGTGTTTTCTTGTGAGAGTTATGCAGAAAGGTCATCATTAGGACCACTTTTTGGGGCCACTTCACGTGGTGGCGAGATGCATTATTGGAAAAAAGCTGAGTGCCAGGTGTGCGAATGATGAAAAAAGGTGACAACTATGCACTGCGAGGTCAGTTTTTGGCCTGTTCGGGGTCCGTTTGAGGTCATCTAAAAGGCCAAGGGTGCCCAAGTAATAAAGCTAAGTGTGGGAACTGAAAAAACAGAGAAAAGACCAGAAAAAACGTGGAGAAGAGAGGAGGAACAGCCGCAGGTGTGTTTTTGCTCATTTTGGAGCCTGTTTTGGCCGTAAACTGCTCATCCGAGGTCGGATTTGAGCACTTTGACATTGTAGACTGGGGTTTTGGGCCGTTCCGGACGCGATGGCGCTGTCCATTTTTCCAAATTCCTCCCTCTTTTTCTACTGTTTTGGCTGTGTAAGTTTCTCCTATGAGCGAAGTTTCTGTTCTAGTTTGTGATTGTATCTGGCTTATTTTACCCATATTGTGTGAGCTATTTGCCCCATTGGTGTTGGTCCAAGCTCAATTGTATCTAAACATCAGAAATTATCCTCTTTTGAGCTGAGTTTTTTTTTTGTGTGTGTGTGTGTGTGTGTGTCTGTGTGGAGTGGGCAAGTGGATAGTCTCTCTCCTCTCACTCCATAGGTGTGTTCCCTGTCTCGGCCAGGTGTGTTGTGTAAGCCGAGTGGTGCCCCATAGTGTGTGTGTGTATCTTTCCAAGAGTGTGTGTCGGGTCGTTATAGAGGCGCTGTGTGTGTTTTCATCCCGCTCACAGCGTGACCCACCGGATTTCTCCCAAGCCGTAATACATTGGCGTTGTAGAAAAGCTTCATTCACTTGAGAGTCAATTGAAGCATCATGTAGCAAGTGTAATGCATCCTATCTCCCAAACCACTTCTTTATGTCTTGCATCCATCCCGTGCTCAAGATCTTGCTTTTATGCGTCTTTTGAACTTTTTTGCTTGCTTCCCATGCAATTGTAGGAAGTCGATGTGAGGGGTTTTGACGCATCTTTATCATGTACTCCACAACCCTTTCCATGCCCATAACCTCAATTGGAAGAGATCCCAACTCAAGAAGTAGGAGCATATATGGTGTTTGTGTCTTAACTTGGAGAAAGTTTGTAAGAAAACGCTTTTGGACATTCTCAAACTCTTTCCAAGTAGACTTTGAGATGCTCCCGCCCCACACTTCAACTCCATAAAGAAGAACCGGTGTCACCAATGCATCAAAAAGATACTTCTTGAGAACCCAACACTTGATGTTTCCCGCATTACACATGTTCTCAAATGCATAATATGCTCTCTTTCCCGCTTCCAAACGACGCATAGCACATTCATGCCACTTGTGATTGGATGGAACCTCAAGGCCAAGGTACTTAAAGCTCTCAACAACTTCAAGTGTCTCGTTGTTATACACAATGCATGGCTTCTCCTTATGGTTGGTTTTCACAAGCATAACCTTTGTTTTGGATTCATTTACAATCAGCCCAATATGCAAGCAAAAGTTCTCAAGGACAACCATAAGCTTTTGTGCATCTTCTAAAGTGTGTGCTAGAAGCACTACATCATCCGCATACAACAAAAGCATGATTACCGCATTGCAAATAGTGACCTCTTCAATGCCTTCTTCTTGCATAAAGTCAAGTACCATTTGTTCCAATTGATCGATGCATAGACCAAAGAGAGTCGGTGACAATGGACATCCTTGTTTAACCCCAATAGTGCTTACAAAAATTTCTGAAATTTCTCTTCCCATGCGCAATTGACAAATCACCTTCTCATAGATTCGAGAAACCGCAAGCATAAACTCACTTGGCACTTGGAGTTCTTCCATCCTTCTCCACAAATTGTTACGTGGAATTATATCAAAGGCTTTCTTAAAGTCCACAAAACAACAATACAATTGCTTGCCTTTCAACCGACTTTCCTCCATGAGAACACGAAGAGTGACAAGATGATCAATGGTGCTATGGCATCGACAAAAACCCGCTTGTCCCTTTGCACGCTTGTCATTCTCTTCAGCCCAATCACTCAATTTCATCTCCATTATGCACCCAAACAACTTTGCCATAAGAGACCTTATCATTATAGTCCGGTAGTTGCTTACATTCTTTACATCCCCTCCTTTATGCAAAGGCTTAACCCAATTAGTACTCCAATCATAAGGCATACCATGTTGAAGTGCAAGGTTGAACATATCACACATCCACTCATGGGTAAAATCTCCCGTCCATTTGATCATCTCCGTCTTGATACCTTGAAGATCTCCCGCTTTGTGAGGGGCCAACTTTTCAAGCCCACAGGATACATCCTCAATAGTAAAAAAAGACGGCATACATGGGAGTGAACCATAAAATGGCATTTTTTCAGTATTTGCTTGCTCATATAATTGCCTCTCAAGTTTCTCCAAAATCTTCCACATGCATGTGCCTTTTCTTGGACTTGAAATTCTTGTTGCTTTACTTCCCATCTTCTTCTCTTCTTTTGAATCAATGCCTTGTATATATGCAAATGACTTTGATAGTTGTCTTTGTCCATAGTTGCATCAAGCTTTATCAAGGACTTTCGAGCATCTTGACATTCTTTATGAAACCACCTTTTGCGTGATCTATCTTTGTTGATACCATGGAGATGCTTTATGGCAAAGCATTCTTCCGCACAAGAACAAATAGCTTTATTGAAAGCTTCCCATTTAGTTTCCAATGGTGCATCACATTGAAGCTTTGTCATCCATAATTTTTGCTCAACCATTTCAATGTACATTGGTGCCCGTTTGAAATCCACACATAGTGATAACTTCTCTTTCCTTTGGCTGAGATTATCATGCTTAGTTGCTTCTCCACATGAAAGGTCAATACATAAGGTGCGATGGTCGGATTTCGGGGTCCATTGACCAAACATAAAACTCTTTATGCGATACATGATGGCTTCAGAGAGTAGCATATAGTCAATCACACTATCCCCATTATGTCTTCTACATGTAAATCCATTGGTTCCACTCCACAAAGATACACCATTGGCAATGAGCATACCCGTGCTATTACACATGTGTAAAAGTAACTTTCCATAGTGATCCGGCTCCTTCTCATCCATTGAAGTACGATCATACAAGTGAACTTCCTCCAACTCCCTTGAAATGTATGGCATATCAAATTGTTGAGTATCATGTTGCAATGTTTTTGTGCGAGCATTCATATCCCCAAATACAATAACATCACCTTCACCTTTGAAATAAGCAATGTCCTCTTCCAAATCAGAAAATGGTTGATCTCTATCCATGCAAGCATAAAAGGGAGAATGATGATGAGGAATGTAGCAACCGGCTACAAAAATGGGTGCTCTTTTTGGTGTCATAATTTTCAGCCATACATAACGTTTTTACTTGTCATCTTTCACAATTGATACAAAATCTTCCAATCCTTTCTTAACCATACATGCTAACCCTCCTTGTCCTCTTCGTTGCTTGAGATTCTTTGACCACATCAATGAATGTACATTGTAATCCTCCAAGCCGTTAATCCTTTGTGTATCATGCTCCCAAGTTTCAACAAGAAGTACAACATCGGCTTTGCTTGTTAGTTCATCAATGCCAACCCCCGCATTCCATGGGTATCCATTACAATTCCAAAAGCATATTTTCAATTGTAACTCGGTCTCATAGGTCACGCATCCCTATTTGCTTGAGAGACTTGCCTCCTCCTTGGGCACATTTTCTTCATGAGAGATCTCCTTGTTTTTATTATTCTTTTCCTCATATGCCTTGCGACGGATATTTTGTTGCTTAATAGTGCGATCTTCACATACAAAACATTTTGTATCCCTCAAATAGATCCAACTATTATCAAGGATAATCTTTCGCTTGGTCTCATCCGGCATGGTGCATACAATTGGCCGTTCTCCCGAGCGAGGAGCTCCTTGCTTCCCCACTCTATGTGCTCCATAGACCATAACTCCGGACATGCCAAAGTTGGTTTTGAAGAAATCTTCAATAACAATGACAAGAGAAGGAGGTGTCTCTAACTTCTCTTCGGGAATTCCACGAATAACAATGTTCTTGGAACGTCGCTCCCGTTCCTTCAACTCCTCCACATCCACATTCTCAACATTCTTTGTTTGAACCATAGCTTGCATGAGTGAGGAATTAAAAACCACATTGTTACCACATACATCAGCCCAAGATTTGTTTGTGCATACATTTTTCATGTCGCATACATCCCGGCTCATAGTGTCAAGTTTATCCTCTTTCAATACATGGTCATGCTCTACTTTGCTCATCCGCTCCTTCAAAGCATTCAAGTCCACAAGAGAGCGTTTACATTCCTTGACTTCCTCTTCAAGTTGCATCAAACGTGTTGTTTGCATCTCAAGTGTCCTCTTGAGATTCTCATTCTCAACCACAAGTACCCTTAGTGTGCCATTCTCCATTGGAAGTGCTCGTAAGTCTTCGCCTTGTTTGTTTACGATCTCTTGCAATGATACCAAGTACGCCATGATCATGGTTTCCGATGTCGTTGGTTGGGTGGTTGTGTTGCTATCTCCACACTTAGGAGATTTTGGATCATTTTCCACAATGGTTGTGGAGCTTGTTGAAGAAGAAGAACCCTTGCGAGTGCCGGAAGACATTGTATGTAAAATAGGAGATGAGAATCAATTTTGTTGAACCTGTTCACTTCGAAAATGCTGCTACAGAAATGCCTTCCATAACTCTGAAAATTTCTGTCTTTACATCAATGCGTAGAGGACTTCGTGCTCTTCGATTGAGGCTATAGATCACCCAAATCGGAGTTCGGATGAAGAAGTTATGATCAAAAGAGTGGACTGCTGTCTACTAGGTCAAAAAACGGCTGCGTTTTTAGAGAGAGAGAGAGAGAGAGAGAGAGAGAGAGAGAGAGAGAGAGAGAGAGAGAGAGAGAGAGAGAGAGAGCGCATAGAGGGTAGAGAGAGATAAGGAGAGTGAGTGAGATGTGTGGAGAGAGGAAGGGCATGTGTTTGTAGAGAGAGATAGGGAGAGTGAGTGAGAGAGAGGGTGTATGTGCAGAGAGAGTGCATTTTTAGAGAGAGATAGGGAGAGTGAGTGAGAGAGTGTGTGTATAGAGAGAGATAAGGAGAGTGAGCGAGTGAGAGAGCATGTGTGCATCTGTAGAGAGAGCACGTGTGCATCTAGAGAGAGAGAGAGAGAGAGAGAGAGAGAGAGAGAGAGAGAGAGAGAGAGAGAGAGAGAGAGAGGGTATGCATGTGTAGAGAGAGTGCGTGTGTAGAGAGAGAGAATGTGAGTAAGAGAGAGGGTGTGCTCATGTGTGTATGTGTGTTTGTGTGCATAGTGAGAGAGAGAGTGACGTAGAGAGAGAGTGTGTGTGTGTGCATGTGTGCATAGAGAGTGAGGTAGAGAGAGAAAGAGACAGAGATTGTGTGTGTGTAGAGAGAGAAAGAGAGTGAGAGAGGGATAGAGAGAAATAGGGAGAGAGCAAGTGTGTGTGGGTGTGTGCTTAGAGAGAGAGAGAGAGAGAGAGAGAGAGAGAGAGAGAGAGAGAGAGAGAGAGAGGGAGAGTGATAGAGATAAAGAGTGTTCATGTGGGCAGATAGAGAGAGAGTATAGAGAGAGGGAGAGTGGGTGTGTATATATAGAGAGGAGAGAAAGAGAGAGATTTGGATAGATTTGTGTAGAGTCAATCCATTTCTAGATAGTTACACTTCATCGCTTAATTATAATCTCATTGTACATCTGTTATGATTTAAGTGTTTGTGAGCCATAGAAAAAGACTTCATCTTAATTTAATTGTAGGGAAAAGATAACTTTATTAATTACTACCAATTTAAGAAAAAGTGGATTCTTGCAAACCAGCTATAAATACAAGATTGGTAGCCATTCTTTTCTCCCAAACCAAGCGCCTCTCCCTTGCTTTCTCTCATATACTACCTCTCCCACTCATTCCTCTCTCTCTCTCTCTCTCTCCCCCTCTCTCTCTCTCTCTCTCTCCCCTCTCTCTCTCTCTCCCCCCCCCCCCCCCCCCCCCCCCCCCCCTCTCTTGCATGAACTCACACACTATCTCTTTTTCTAACTCTCCCTCTTCTTGGTCTCAATCCCTCTCTCTCCTTGCACACACTTGTTCATAATGACATAATCTTCATGTGACAAAGTTTTTCTAATCAAGTATGCATTCAATTATGCAAAAGCCACCTTAGAGAATGAGGAGGCTATGCACACTGCAAGGACACCTTATTACAACTGCCTTTAACCCCAACACTTGGAAGACTAACAAAATTTCTTGCCTCATCAACTATGTTGATAACGGGTTTACACGCTAGAGCTCGAGTCCAAACTTGATGACGATCAATGCCGCTAAGTTAGTGACCTTTCAATTGCAGTGAATGCGATCAAGTACGTGGTAGATTAGCTTCTTGAGGGTGGATACCTTACTAGTTCAATGAGGAGATGGCAATATAACACTTCATAATGTTGGCCAAGATTTGTGGTATTGACCACCATGGATGGGAAACTTATCAATTGTTAAGACTTAAAACCAAGTGAAGGATACTTGGTTTAATAATGAGTTTAAGTTACGTTTTAAATACTATCTTTGGATAGTTTATATCATTACTTTGTAATGGTTTCTTTTGGGTTCGTAATGCCAATATTTATTTTGTAATGTGTAGTGGAAAATTTATTTTGAAATTGTAATGCCAACATCTTTTTTGAAATGTTGGTGAACAATGACATTAGGCAACCAAAACAACCTCAGAGATGATAGAATACAATTTAAATATAAAAATAGTTTTATTTGAATTTCAAAAAATTGTTGGAAAAAACAAATACCCATAACTCTCCTATAGTTTTGCAATGTCACTCTCAATCTCCAATCTAGTGCTAATTTGTTGAACTTTATTACCATGTCATGCATTATAGTCTTTCCCTTCTTCGAGAGAGATTTTTCCTTTACCAAAAAGAAGATTATTTTTGGGGTTAGATATCTATAAGAACATGTTGCAATGCAAACATTGAGTGCTTTTTACGTGCCATTTTCATGGTTGGTAGTGAAGAGTTGACAATGCCACTAGAGAAACCTAACAATCATTTAAGAGAGGAGTTTTATGTTGTGGAAAAATCTCTCTCTACAAAGGTTTTGGTGGTGGTTGAAGATGACATTGTCTCAACCTCCAGAGGAATGGCTTCTACACCTGTGGATGCTCCCTACATAGACCTTACAAGCCCAATGAAGGAACATTTTTATGTGGAGAAAGCATAAGAAAACTCTGCTAAGGTAAAGGGAAAAAATACTATTTTGTCTTTTTTAGCACAGTGATGAAGCCAAACACTTTGATGAAGCTTCTTTCAGCAATGGTGGAAACCAAACAAGTGCAAGAATTCCAAAAATGTACAATGGTAACATGGTGTTTGAGTTTCCACTTACCTTAGAGAAAGTTCATCCAATGGATGCTCTGGAACATAAGTACAACCCACACCACCCGACCAAACTACAAACCTTGAACATTGCATTTCTTGGAGTGTGTCACAAAAGCCACTATGTAGGTGTCCTAAAATGTGTCAATAAACATGTCCAAAATTAGCTCATTTTGGGAGGTCAAACACCACGCATTTCAATGGTAGCATGTTCAAATTACCAGGTATGGGAAAGTTATGTGATGCACATGGGGGAAAACTTACTTGTCACTATTGTGGAGGACAGCCACCCATTTGCTTACGTACATGTGATTGCTTCGTATATTATGTCATGCCGAGGAATGAAAGTATGAGTAGATTGATGGTACATCAAGGAAATCACCAGCATGACATTGGGGATGGTATGTCCAATTGAATCATTGTTAAAATGAAACAAATGGTTGCACGAGTCCTCAGTGTACACCTAAGTGTACGAAAGGCAAAAATGTATGTGGCCAAGGAAACTATAATGGCAACTTTGATGCAAGGATATGTTCTTGGAGAGCAAGAATTATGTTGTTGAAGCAATGGGCCTCATAGTGGAGGACAACTTTCGAGGATGATTACTTGTTGCTCTTTTTTGTGCATATTCTTTTGAAGTAGCTAAATTTTATATTGTAGGTCTTGTACGTCTATGGAAACAATAAGAAATGCCCCCCAACAAAGAAGAACTTCGGTGTAGATTCCTTATTGTGGCGAAAAAGGGATTGTACATATGATTTTTTTCACAAAAGCAGATTTATTAGGCAAGCAACAGAAGGAGAGTGGTGCTTTGTGTTCAAAATGTCTACGTTGGCACCAACTCTAGATTGGATTTGGTCAATCAGACGAAATGTAGTGGAATTGGAGATCTTTGACATGTTGGGTGCAATTTGGTCACACTCACTGAGTGGTGGACGAGGTGATGATGACATGCCATGTATACAATCCAAGGCTCTACTTTTTAACAACAGATTTTCCAAGCTAATCCTTGATGTATCTTAAGAAACCACTATTGATATATATATACTAATAATTTCTCACATTATAGCATGCCACATCTCCTCACTATTGCAACTTGTGAGATGAAAAAGGAGGACATGGAAGCACACATCCTTTTATGGGATTTCATAAATGAAGTTATGGAGGAACAGGGATGAGAGAAAGCAGGTTTCCATGGATTCATGGCCGACAAAGCACAAGCCAGTTGGAATGTAGTTTGCATTGTGTTCAGCGGTAAGAAAGATAATATTCTACAAGATTGAGAGTGATCTTGCCTTTTTCATCGAAAGCAAAGCATAGTGGTTCACACAACAAAGTAAATTGTTTCTTCATCTCAAGAAACTCACAAAGAAATTTATAAAAAGTGGCATTTAGCCCCCTCTAAAGAGGCAGCAACATCAAAGGCTCATCTCCTTTGACAATATGGTGATGCAATGGGCATTGCATCAATAAGAACATCCCCACAATGAATTCCTGGTTGAGTTTGTGGGAGGTGTGTATTGCACATTGGGGAAGCATCATATCAGCATAAGAGAGAAGTAGTGATGGAGCAAACACTCGAAGAACAAACTTGGCTAAGAGTAAGAATGGGAGAGAACTCCTAGGCAAAGGATTCAAAAGAAAATTCATTATATGATGCATGTACTTTAGACGTGGCTAATGTAATAGTACAAAGCACAAAGGTAGTTTTTTATTCTCAAGGTAAGCATATGTTTACTCTCAAGATATTGGAAAGGGTCCTTCACTGGAGAAACTCACGGAGAGAGTTTCCCCTAGTTCTATGCAAAGTGATAAGAGTAGTCAATGAGGCTACATTTGGAACACCCATGTATAGAGCTTGCACACCTCTTCAAGGAGAAGAAACCATTTGGTGGAAGCAAGGTCCAGTTGATTGTGATTGATGTTGAGGATGGCTACACGCATAGATTAGAGTACAATGCAAAAACACATGATCGTACATTCAAGCTCATTGGCTCTGTCATCAATTTTGTTGCCACGGATTTTGAAAGGAGAGAGGAGGGTGACACTACCAAATAAGATATAGAGCACCGAGAAAGAGGGCTTCTTGTCAAGCCAAAGCATGCAAGCCTCGTTTTCCTTCCACAACCTCTACTGTGCTTTTCAACAGGCTCCACAAAGGGGCCCACTCCATAAAAATGTATGTTCACAAAAACGAAAAAGGCTTTGAACGTGGGACCCCTCATGTTTCTTTGAATAAGGTCTCCAGAGCGAGAGCAAAGCTATGGCTGAGATCGATGCCCTTGATGCTGTATATCCAGCTTCATCTAGCTAGCCACAATATCATGCTTCTATTGCTACCAAAGTTCGTCAATGCGGTTGTGGATATAGTCAATATTGACAAAGGTGATGGTAATGCTCTCCTTGGCTAGCATCCTGCGGAAACGCATCATACGGAACGCCAAGAAAGATCAATTTCAAGGAGGATCTAACGATTGGAGATGGAAGTGAGAGTTCTAAAGACAAGGCAAAGGCTTATGTTTTGGAACAAAAGATCAATGAAGCTATATGGGCAATTAAAAGACCTCCTCTCAGTAGCTATGTGATGTGTAGTAGTGGCAAAAGATGTGGACAAAATATAGTGGCATGCAGCAAAGGGACTCCTGCACCATCATTTGAGGGGTATAGAAAACATCCAAATGGGTTACTTATGCAATGGTTTTGATTTTTTCCCAACCGTGTTATTCATTGTTATATAGTGGACTATAGTATAGATCTAAGACCAACTCCTTCACCAAAAATTTGGCCGATTGATCTAGAAACGAATCTCACAGAGATGGTGAAGCGGAGACATTTCTTGAAGGAGGATTTCAAGTGGAGAGACCTGGAAAAGAAAAAATGGGTGCTACTACAATGCATACTCCTCCTAGGGATGAAGGTGATTCCTCTTTTGCTTCAATAAAAGCATGTAGTAGTGGTTCAATATTAAGAAATGGCATAAGAGTCAAAATTTTCACTTCCATTTTAGAGTAAGCAACAAGAAAATTGGTTTGAATCTTGGTTTGAAGACCAAGGTTATTGAAGAGAAATTCAACTTAGACAATTTACATGAATACTTCAATGTGGAGTCACATGTAGGAGATCGACATGTTGGGGTGTATGAGGTGAGAGAGAGAGAGAGAGAGAGAGAGAGAGAGAGAGAGAGAGAGAGAGAGAGAGAGAGAGAGAGAGAGAGAGAGAGAGAGAGAGAGAGAGTCCTTTACTGCTCAAGAACCACAATCTTTGATCGAGTTGTGTTGGTGGATAAACTAAAAGCTCGACATGAATTATGATATTTGAAGAGAGCGAGTGTGTGTGTGTGTGTGTGTAATGATTTTAGTGTGTTCTAGTCCTTGTGTACGAATGAGAGAGGAGGAGGAAGAGTGTGAAATGTTTTCACTCAAGGGCTCCTGATGTTTAATCAAGGTGTGCTCACCAAGGAAAGAATTCTGAGAGAGAGAGAGAGAGAGAGAGAGAGAGAGAGAGAGAGAGAGAGAGAGAGAGAGAGAGAGAGATTTTTGAATTTTCTCGTTCGATTCCAAAAAGCGCTTGCCAAAAAATGCTCACCAAAAAAATACATCCTTGTGGTAAGGACCTTCTCCTCGCACACAAGGGGTGCAATACCATGGGCAAAGGTGACCTAAGCAAATTTGATGGCATGGGTCTCATACTTGGCAGGTGAATCTAAGAGGGTATCTAATGAAGAAAGAGCTTTGGGGAGTGTTAAATCATCTAGGGCAAGGAGAAACCGTACAAACTAGAGCATCCACATCACAATTTCAAAGCAAGGATGAGTGGGGTAATTCTTTGTTTAGTAGATGATAACTTTGTGCACTATATAGATGAAGCTACCCTACACTCAATGCTTGGCAATTACTACAATGTATGTTTGGTGCCAAAGCAATTTAACACTTTAAAATGTCACTCAAAATGAAATTGTATGGTTTGATGAAGAGGGAGAGGATCTCTCTAGTATCATCAATAGGCAAAAGAGCATTGAATTCAATTGGTATGTATCAAATCCCCAACAGATGAAGAGGACAAGATATTGGTTCTTTTGAAGGCTCCCCCCCAAAGAGCTCAATCAAATAGTTACCGTCTTCAAAGAAAAAGAACCAAGCCCAAGCTTTGAAAGCAACATCAATTCACTTCAAGAAGATGCCAAGAAGAGCAACAAAAGCAGTGAAAGAACCTCTAATTGAGCAAATGTAGTCACCAAGCAGGTTGCGTCCTCTCGGGCTCATTCCAGCCTCTATTTCCACTACAAGTGGTATTGCGTAGGCTATTTTGTCATTTTGTATAGGATTATGTCAATGCCGTTTCTTGCATAATAGGTCTCTTACAGTCTTCTACGGTTTGTGCTATATAGCACGTGTTGTTCTCGCTTTCCTTGTCCTCTTTTGGGTAGTTTTCACATTAGGTGCAACATTTACCATGGCTAACAACAACATAGATGTGTTCAAGATGTTTGCTGCTAAGGACAGATTGGATGGTGACAATTACCATATGTGGGCTTATATGATGCAATATGTTCTTGTGTTGAAGGGCGTTTGGAACATTGTGCATGGCATTGATGTACATCCTGGTTTTGAGGGTACATGCGATGTTGAGGATGTTGCAGGTCTTGCTGCAAGGATTGCTGTTGTTAGAGTTGTTTTGCCTACGACAAAACAAGCTCGTTGTGATGTAAAAGATGCAGAAGCTCATGCATTGATTGCGTTGTCTGTGAAGCACACTATTACTCCTCACATTCGTTTAGTAAAATTTGCAAAACAGGCTTGGGATATTCTGCAATGAGGCAAAAATTGCATTGCTGCATAAAGAACTAGAGTCGAAGATTATGCATGAGGAAGATGACATGGACACTTTCCTTGCTGGTGTCAAGGATATCAATGAGAAACTTATTTCTGCCGGAGAAGTCATTTCAGACAATTCCCTTATGCAGGCTGTTCTTGATGCCTTGTTAGATTCTTACCAGACTTTTGCTAGTACTTGGAGACTTATGACCCAAGACAATCCTCAAGTTGTCAAGTTTGATGCATTATGCACATTGCTGTTGCAAGAGTCACTTTATATAAAAAATAGGACTAGACAGCGTACAGTTGAACATGCCTTTATTGCTGCTCAATGAAAAGGTGGCAACAACAATTCAACCACTTCTTATGGTTCATTTGCGAGTGGAAAATCACAATGCTTCTACTAGTAGCAATTCGTTTGGAAATTCTGGTGATAAGGGCAAAAAGAAGATGCGTTGCTATTATTGGAAAGTTAATGATCACTTGATCAAGCAATGTCCTAAGTTGAATGCCAAAGCGACTTAAGAAAAAAGAGGTTGGTTCCACTACTAATGCTGGTTCCACTACAAATGCAACTATTGTTGAGTCTTCTGTGAAAGGACACTGTGATGCTGATGTTGATGTAGAATGGGATTTTAGTGCAAAGTGTATCTATAATCCTGATGTCCATGATGCATTCATGTCAGTTCCTTCCGATTCACATGTGTGGTATTTTGACATTGGTGCTACAAAGCACATTACCTCACATCGTGATTTTGTTACCTCTCTTGAGTCTGTCCCTCATGGGAATTCAGTTACTTGTGCCAACAATGCCTCTTATCCAGTTCAGGGAACTGGAAAGATTGTGCTTATTGTTGCAAATGGCAGTTCTTTTACACTTGTTGATGCACTTTATGTACCTAGGATCAAGAAGAATCTTTTGTTTGTATCGACACTTGCTAGACTCGGTCTTGTAGTCAAATTTGTGGATGACAAATTTACAATACATGATCTCAGTTTCGGTGATGAAATTGTTGCATATGGCATTTTTTTACTGAAAACTGTATAAGCTCACTTTGTATGACAAGTGTGGGCAAAATTTTGCAAATACAGTTATGGATTCTACGGCTTTTTCAAATGCAAAACTTTGGCATGCACGTTTTGGACATTTGAATGTTGCTGGTTTGTTGTGTTTGCAGAAATTTGATATGGTTGCTTCTTTGCCGCATCTTGAAGCACTTGTCAAAGATGTTTGTGAAGGTTGTATTTTGGGTAAGATGTAGCGTTCAAAGTTTCCAAAGGATGGTTTATTTAGGGCCACATGCAGATTGCAGCTTGTGCATAGTGATGTTTGTGGTCCCATGCAAACTCCATCCTTGGGCAATTACTTTTATTTTGGGACTTTCATTGATGATTACTCCAGGAACACATGTGTATTTCCGCTTAAAGCAAAGTCCGAAGTATTTATGTGCTTCAAACAATTTCTGGCTATGGCTGAAAATGTCTCAAAATGTACTAGGGATACCCTCCATTTTGATTGAGGGGAGAAGTATATGTCTCATGAATTTAATGCATTTCTGGATAGTCGTGGGATAAAACACCAATGTGCAATGCATTATATGCCTCAACAAAATGATGTTGCTGAGAGTAAAAACAAGTCACTTACAGAAATGGCACGGTGTATGGTCAAAAGTCACTTACAGAAATGGCCATCATGAGTGCCTCTTATGTATTTAAAAGGTTTTATACGAAAGCTTTGTAGTCTATTACTCCATATGAAGCATGGCATGATGAAACTATTGAGCACATGCATGTTTTTGGCTGTTTGGCATATGCTCTGGGTCCACAAACACATTGCAAAAAATTGGATGATAAGGTTGTCAAATGTATTTTTGTTGGTTATAGTGCTGAAAGCAAAGGTTACAGGTTGTATCATCTGCAAACAAAACTTCTCTTGGTCTCACGGGATGTTGTGTTTGTGAAAGATTCTATTTAGCCCTTGCTGTCATGTACTAGAGATAGTAATGTCAGCTCACATGATATTTATGACACTTTGTTGCCTCTTTTTAGTGGTGGACATTCAAAATTAAATTCCAATGAGGCAAGTGTACAGCCTATGGGGGTTTCTAAAAATAATACAGATCATCCTATTACTGATGCAGATGTACATGATGCACTTGATGAGGAAAGGACTGAGAATGAGTAGGCTAGAGGTATGCCTAAATGGCTAGTGCATACTTTACGTGATAGTAAACTGGATGCACCTTTGTCTAGTAGTACTCGTTCAAGTTCTCGGCATGCATCTATGCATTAGATTGTTATGCTTTGGCTATGTCTAGCTTACGGGTTGTATCATCTGCAAACAAAGCATATCTTGGTCTCACGGGATGTTGTATTTGTGAAAGATTCTATTGAGCCCTTGCTGTCATGTACTAGAGATAGTAATGTCAGCTCACATGACATTTATGACACTTTGTGGCCTCTTTTTAGTGGTGGAAGTTCAAATTTAAATTCCAATGAGGCAAGTGTACAGCCTATGGGGTTTTTTGAAAATATTACAATCAGCCTATTACTGATGTAGATGTACATGATGTACTTGATGAGGAAAGGCCTGAGAATGAGTCGGCTAGAGGTATGCCTAAATGGCTACTGCATACTTTGCGTGATAGTAGATTGGATGCACCTTTGTCTAGTAGTACTCGTTCAAGTTCTTGCCATGCATCTTATGCATTAGATTGTTATGCTTTGGTTGTGTCTAGCTTACATGATGTTGAGGAACCTCTATCTTTTGATGAAGCACAAAATTCAAAAAATTGGATGGCTTCCATGCAATCAAAATATGATGCACTTATAGAAAATGAAACATGTCTCCTGGCAAAAACGCCATCGGTACAAAGTGGCTTTACAAGTTGAAACACAAGCCAGATGGTGAGATTGATCGCCATAAGGCTCGACTTGTTGCAAAAGGTTATGCAGAGCAAATAGGTATATATTATGAAGAGACTTTTGCTCCCACTTTTTGTATGACTACTGTACATTTTCTGTGTGCATTGGCAACTCATTTTGGTTGGGATGTACCTCAATCCGACATTGTTACTGCTTTCTTGTATGGTGACATATTTGAGGAAGTTTATGTAATGCAGCCTCGGTTTTGTCAAGAAAGGACGAGAGGATAAAGTGTGCAGATGTAAGAAAGATTTGTATGGGTTGAAGCAATCTCCTTGTGCTTGGTATGAGAAGGATGACACTCATTTGGTCAAACGAGGCTTTCATAGCAGTCCAACAGAAAGCACATTGTATGTAAAGCGTGAGGGTAATGTACTTCTCATTGTGGTTCATATTATTGGACCAAATTAGAGACATATTGCTGAATTTAAGGCTGATTTGAATGCTACTTTCAAGATGAACATTTGGGGATGTTGCATCATAACTTGGGTGTACAATTTAAGCAGTGTGATGTATGGTATTGCCTTATGTCAGAAAAGTTACATAGAGACATTACTATGTAAGTTTGGGCTTGAGGATTGCAAACCTATTACCACTGCCATGGAAATAGGTTTGAAGTTGAGTCTTCATGATGCTGGTGATCCTGCCAATGTCACTCTTTACCAAACTGCTATTGGCTACCTCATTTATGTATGCCATGGAAACAGGTTTGAAGTTGAGTCTTCATGATGCTGGTGATCCTGCCGATGTCACTCTTTACCAAATTGCTGTTGGCTGCCTCCTTTATGTATGCAACACGAGATCCGATATTCAGTTTGCAGTCTCACAAGTTAGTAGATTCATGCATAGCCCAGGGTCTAAGCATTGGCAGGCTGTCAAGAGGATTTTTTGCTACTTGAGTGGAACTTTACATCTTGGCTTGTTTTATTCCAAGGGGGGGTCATTGGCACCAAACTTACATGCTTTTTTGGACTCAAATTGGACTGGTTGTTTTGGCACACGAGTGTCCAGAAGTGGTTTTTGTTTGATGCTTGGCAGTTCATGTATATCATGGTTGAGCAAGGAGCAACCTACTGTGGCCACTTCTAGTTGTGAGATTGAGTACAAGGAAGTCTTCATAGCTATGGTTGAGTGTGTATGGCTCAGACGCCTTATGGTTGATTTGGGTGTTGGACAGGACACTACCAACACTGTCTACACTGATAGTTAGAGTGCATTGGCAGTTGCGAGGAACCCAGTTTTTGATGCGTGCACAAAGAACATTGAGGTGCATTACCACTATGTTAGGGAGAGGCTCTCAGCAGGAGAGATCAACTTGACTTATGTGCCAACGTAGGACAACCTTGCAGATCTTTTCACAAAGGCATTGTCTTGTGAGAAGTTCAAATCTTTCTGCAAAGCTTTGGGCTTACTCCCCTTTGTGGATTGATCATGTCCTCAGGGCATGGCACTTCCCTTTACTCTATGTGCCAACTCTCATTCACCGCATCACTCCAGGGGGGATTTGTTACCATATACATGTGGTAGTGATGTGTGTGAACACACTTAGGACCCCCGACGATCCTAAGTGTGAACACACTTAGGACCATCGGGGCAGTTTTTCCCTCACTAGGGAGGTTTTTTCCCCGTGCATTGTATGTACGCCCATCATTCTAGGTCTATCTATCTTCCCGTTGCACATTAAGTAATATAGTCTCTCTTGTGTGCCTTGAGCTTCCTTCGTCTTCTCCAAGCTGTGTGTGTTTTTTCCTGCAACCCTAAGTCCAACAATTTTCATCTTCAATAATGAATCTCCACTATGTCATTTTCTATCCATGAACGACTCATTTGAAAATTTTCCATAACTACAATTTTTCTTCTTCAAGCAATGACGCATCTACTCCTAATTTTGGTGTTGGTAAAATTTTTAATGATGTTACCAAACTTGAGTATTCATTGAAATTAGAGATATTTTTTACTATGATTACTATTTTCATGGCATCCATTATTTGTTAGCTTTTGAAATTGTTAAGACGTGTTGACATGCTGGTGGAGTAGTCCTTCTCTAGCCTAAAAAATTGGATGAATAAGTTAATGTTTGAAATGTTACTTATAGCATGGAAGGTTTTATCTTAGATGTCTGGGTTGTCTTGCAATCCCCTATGTGGTGGATGTAAGTGTCATGTAAAATTTCACTTGTAATTCCTATAAACTCTCTCTATTTTGTGGTTTAGCATTGTTATTCCCCTAAATGATCTCCCATAACCCTTTATTCATTAAAAGAAATTTAATCCTAGTTTGCAAGGTGTGAAAGTTATTACCACAACACCTCTCCATTCCTTCTCTAGAAGCCATTTTTAGGTGTTCTTATTAGAGAGTCATTACTCTTGGCAAAGTATATGAATCGTTTATAATGATTTTTGATTAGATTTTTAAAAGATTCCTATACCAAAATGCATTTTGGCTTTATGGGTTCCACAAACTAGGTCTTACAAGTTTGACATGTTCTTTTTCTAGCCATTGTATAAATTATTAGGCCTCTAGTAGGTGTAACTTCAAAAGTTTTTCTTGGGAAGCTACCTCTTCCTTGCAATTGACTGGCAATTGGGTTTCAACTATGAGAGTTCTTGATGCACTTGTGTGAGAAGGTTTTATTTCTCGATCCATTGAAGAGCAGTGCCTATTCTCTTATAGGTAAGCGTTTGTCCACTGTAATGAATTAGAATGGATTTTATTGAAGTGGTTAAAATAACGAGAAAGGACATGACCACCACTTTTGAATTTCAACAATTAATGTGTCTTTTCTGAGGACTCATTCAAAAAATAACTCACTGTGTTTCCTTGGGAGTGGTTTGGAACCACTTAGTGCTTGTAGTTTTTAAAGCTCATGGTAAGATATGGGCATGTGTGCTCTCAAAGCATGTGAATGGCTTCATTTGTGTGTTCTCAATGCATGTGGATGACTTCATTTGTGTGCTCTCAATGAATGTGGATGACTTCATTTGCTAGTCTCAAAGCATGTGAAGAACCTCTTCACTCACATAAGCCACTTAAAACAAAGATCTGTTGAAGCATGCACAGGCTGCTTGTAGACGTCCCTTGAAAAGGAGTTTGAAGAGGGGACTTAGCTCACATGAGTGGTGTGGGGCACTAAATTGTCGATCCGTGTGGCTATTGCCCACCAAAATAGGCTTGAGAGGTTGCACTTTGCTTCAAAATTGAATTAGTACTTGCCCATGAAGCAAGTGAAGATCAATGTACTTTGACTACATTATGGAAACTTGTCATTTGTAGCCTAAATGAATTTACAGAATTCTAATTACTTGATGTCGCTATCAAAAGA
The DNA here is from genome assembly GCF_014529385.1 of Adiantum capillus-veneris. Lineage (NCBI taxonomy): Eukaryota > Viridiplantae > Streptophyta > Polypodiopsida > Polypodiales > Pteridaceae > Adiantum > Adiantum capillus-veneris. The sequence continues at coordinate 118,883,291 of NC_140935.1, read as the reverse complement.
CAATGAATTATTCATTATTTTATTGTTGCATGAAGTATCAAAGCTTCCAATATTGTGCTTTTGCTCTCAAAAATGGTGTAGGATGTGAAACACAAGATTATTTCCTATTGATTTTGACTATACAATAGTTGAAGTAGCACCATTGATAAAGTATGAGTAATGCCCCTTTGATTGATCAATGAAGTTAATTAAATGCTCAATTTTCTTGCTCTGATGCCAATTGTTGATTTGAATAGCTACTCTAGCTAATATAACATGACAAGAATCATACTACATTTAGGCCTTAGCTAATCATTATTACTTTACCACAAGATCATCAAAAGATATTTAGAGTTCAAGCATCTCTCTTGGTTTGTCTAGTCGGTCTCAGTTTCTCCTGCCCGACCAGTGTGAGGTAGGTTTTGCATGTTGGTTTGTGTCTAGCCATGTTTAGCTTGGGTTTTGTTGCATGGCCAATAGGTTCCTACAGACTGGGCTTATTTTTCCCTAGGTCATGCCATATTTTCTCCCCATCCCTTTTTTGGTTATTGACACCTTGATGCCTATTTTCCTCATATTTTACCAGCTACAAGGTCATGAGTACTAGTTGACGGCTGGCCGACCAGATTGCCTTGGAGGTATATAGGTAGGAGAGGCACCTTGGGGAGCAGTAAGTGCAATGTCCCTATGGTTTAGAGTGCCCTCATTGGGAAACCCTAGGAGGAGTACGGTAGCTAGGGGCGGCATCATACCTAGCATTTTTGTTGGATGCTCCCATCCCTAGCATTTTTCTTCATGGTGAGTAGGGTAGCACCATCATGCAGATGATGGGTAGCAAGGACATTCCTCTAGTGTTTTTCCTCTTAAAGAATCTATACAAAGACGATGTGATCACCGCGATGCAAAGCTCTAGAGTAGAGGTGCATGCACTAAAGAGGAGGTTCCATGCTCTCTAAGCGAGACATGTTTTCCTCTTTTCTCTAGAGCAGCTCTCTAGCTAGGTGGAGATCCCACTAGAGCCTTGCTTTCTCAAGAGGCTAGGGTAGCCCATGTTGAGACTGTGACAATTGTCTCTTTGCAAAAGAAAATGGCAATGTTAGCAGCAATTGCAGTTGTGTGCACCTCATGTCTTCCCAATTGGCATGTTAGTTCTGTGCCGAACCACCCTTGGTCACTTGTATGAGCAACTTGTTATCAACATGGAGAGCCTTTTGCAGATCCCTCTCTCTCTCTCTCATTCATTCTCAAATGTCATGTCTCTCTCTACGTCATTGATCTCTCTTTGCCACAGGTGTGCCTTGTTCATGTGTTCGCATTGTAAGTGCTCTAGATTGGAGTTGAGATGCCCACCGGCTCATGAGATGGTTATTGTCTTCATTGCATCTATTAGAGCCTTAGGTGTCACGACCGCCTTGGAGGCTCATATTTGGATGATCCGATACCGTTTTGGACATGATTGTGAGAGAAGAAGCTTGCATTTTTTTTTGTGTGGTTTTCTCCAAGTTTGGGGTAGATTTGGATACGTAGAGACCCTGAATCCTCGTTGACTTCCCCGTCTATACCCTTGTTTACCTTGACCTCTCCACTCAGAGGAGCCCGGTGGAGGCTTCAGGATGTGTAGCAATGCTGGATTGATTTGGATTTCCTAGATGGAGTCATGTTATTGTGCCTTCCCACAAGGGGAGAAAGCATGCGGTTGTTGGATCCAGAGGGGAAGCTATTCATTTCTAGATTCTTTTTCAAAGAAAAGTGTTTGGACAACAATAGGATGTTCTTCATCACTTTCTGAGCAAGTTTCTATGACTTTGTTTTTTTTGAGGAGATGGACATGAAGATTTGTTGTGTCTTTTGCAAAAACACGTCTTTCTTGGAATTGTCAACATATCTACCTATCCGATGGGTATCACATTGATGATTTGGTTACACTTTTGTACCAAATTGTGAATTGTTGATGACAGAGGGATCTCTTCCCTTCTTGAAGTAGAGGACACTCTTTGAATTTCCATTCTCCATCTAAGGATAGAAGTTCTAGTTTTGGCTTCAAGTGACTGTTCTTTATTTGGTATACAACAATTTTGGTGCATGTTACGGTGCATGTGATGGAGTTGGCTTTGACAAGGAGAGGGGGACATTTCTATCTCTAGAAACAATTGTTGTTTGATCATCCAACTTCCCTAGATGAGGTTTAGAGGTGGAGCATGTGATGCTAGATCCTTAGCCAACAATGACAATAGTTCAAGGAGGTTCTGTTGGAGTTGGAATTCTCATTTCTCCTTCCTCAATCGTAATGTGACCCTATATATTTGGTCATTCCTTTACACCTTTGTGAGCTTGTCACACAATATCAGTTGTGTGGCAGCTTACAACCTCTTGTGAGCTTGTCATCATTAGTTTTGGGATAGGTTTGCAACCTATTATGGAAAGTTTTATTGATGATTGACAACAAATTTTTTGAGGTCCTTTCGATGATAGGTTTGCACATAGTGTCAATAGTCGCCGAGGGACATCTCCCACAATCATCAACATTTATATGCTTCTTCCATACATCCCTTTGGAGAGATCTAACCTTGGGGGCAGCTGTTCGGGTGCAAGTCTGGTGATGGATGGCGAGTATAGGAGGTTCTTTCCCCTTATAGTTTTTTGCCCAACTTTCTGGCATGTTACAAATTAACCCCATCATTGTTCACAGGCTTGTTCCCCAAACTGGTTCCTTTACTCTCCCCCTCAGTATTGAGGTCATGATGTGTATTGGATATTGATTGCACAATTTATTTTTGGGTATGTTATTCTCAGCACAAGTACAAAGGATAGTTTTGGTGAAGATTTTAAGGAAGCAAGTATTAACAATTGGATTATATGTGATGTTCCAAGTCCGTATGTAGTTTGGCATATGGTATTGGATTTTACCTACAGGTTTGATCTTGGTAGATGTAGAGAAGTGTCAGATGTTTGGGTTGATCTTAGGGAGTTCTCTTGAGTAGCTAGGTTCTTGTTGGACCCCCACAGATTCTTTGGCAAACATGATCCTTAGGTGATGACCTTTTAGGTCTTCCTATACTTAATAGTCCAAAATTATTGATGATGTGATTCTCTTTGAGTCTCGAGTTCCATGAGATTTAGGTCTTGCTATTCAGTTATAGAGGATGTAACTTTACTCTAGGTTATCTCAGATTCTAGTGGAATTTATTCTCTTTCCCATGATTGAATGGGAAAGAGACTTCCTATCTTGGGGGGAGTTCTCAGCTTTATCTTTCTAGATTTTAGTGACAGTGTTTGCTCTTATCCCATGTGGGATTGAGTTAGTTGTTACCTCATCGTGTACTTTTGAGGATACTTCTCTTTTAGAGGGGGCTTCCTAGTTATTATCTTCAATTGACTATCGGTGCTCCATTCAACGGAGTACCTTACATGCCGTGTCAATGAGTCTAGTATTATTTTAGATTCAGTAGAAATTCACTATGAAAGGAGAGAGCCATCCTTTAAGATAGAGATATCAAGGAGAATATAGGTTGTGTCAAGCCAAATTCTTTACACAAACACACGTTAAAAACAATTTAACCATGCACATAATTAAAAGGGAATAACAATTAAGATTGAGAACTTAATGAGGAGTGGATTTGCTTGGATGGTCCTCCCTCCAAAAGGACTTACATTATAATCCTCTCAAAAAAGAGCTTTGTTACAGTACATATTTGTGCTCTTATGGAGCCTTGCTTGAATTAAGAAGATGGCATCTTCAAGATTCCACGGTATAACCCTCCTTTACAAACCCTAAACACCCCAACAGGGAGAAAGGAACTACGAGAAAAGAGGAAGATGAAGGTGGAGAGAAGTATTTTTCAAGCAAGAGAATTGATATGCTTCCATATATGAAGGAAGATCTAAGCATAGCTTAGTAATAGAGAACAGAGATGGAGAAGAAGAAACTTTCATTGGCTTGGATTTGCATCTATAGCCAAGAGCTTGAGCATATAGCCATCTCTAGAGCTTCCATGAGAGAGGGAGCGAGAGAGAGAAATTCCTTTGCCAATCTTGGGCACTTGAGAGTGTGTGAGAGGAGCAAGAGCTTCAAAATTCAATGAGCCCTCTTTTATATCGTTGTGCTAGTGTGAAACTAGATTAGAATGCTTCGTACTTGACCAAAGAGGTGAGAACACCTTCTAACTCAAGCATACCCAACACTTGTCCCTATTGCCTTGCATACTAGAACTTGCCCCCCCTTCCTGGGACTCATCTTGACAAGGGGAAACACCGCACACACGCTTGCATGCTTGTTCAAGTTCATACAAAGCAAGCATGTGATACCTTGGACATGTGGCCTAGTCAAGCTTAGTAAACCAAGACTAGAGTCAAACTTACTAAGTAAGGGAGGTCTGATCTAGCCTTAGTCTTTAGCTTTTCCATTTCATTTAAAAAAAACCATAAGATTATCTTTTAGTAAACCAAGACTAGAGTCAACTTACTAAATGAGGGAGGTTTGATCTAGCCTTAGTCTTTAGCTTTTCCCTTTCATTTAATGAAAACCATAAGCTTATCTTTTAATTAAATTTCTTGGGTGCAAGAACTTTGCACAAACCTTGGCGGCTTATGAAGCCAATTCGGGGCTACAACCTACCTGCTAATTTAGGATAATCTTTGGCAAAAATAATACTCACCCTATGGGCTTTGAAACTTCTACCTTAGCAAATTGCTTTGGAGGTACCACCAAGCTGCTCCTAAAACCTGCTAAATTTAGGTCTGCTAAATTTAGTCAATTCATGGCAAGTTAAAACTTCACCCTAAGGCTTTCCAAACTTCATACTTAGAGTCCAAAGAGTTATTATAATGACTTGAGCTTAACACAATCACTTTTGATTTTTAGACTCCTATGATTACTCTCAGTCATCTCCTTTGTCCTCTACCTTTGATCAAAGCTGCCCGGGATATTATCCTTCCTTGACACGTACCTATGATAGAGATAATTAATAAGAATTTATCCTTGCTCCTTCACGGAATTTTCCCTTTTGGCTCCAAGCCTTCACCGGTTGGTCCATTAGCACTTAATCGATTTCACTTGTTCTCTTTTCATTCTCCCTAGACTCAAGTGGCCATCTAACTTGGAAAATAATTTTAGAAGGTTAGAATTTATTTCTCCCTTGAATTTATGGTCGCCCTTGACTATGGGTGGAAAAATAAAGTCAGAGTTAGTCATGTTGCTTTGGGTAGAGGATCCCTTTTTACATGTCGCCATTCTTCCACAATGGGGAGATTGATTCCACTTGGTGCTTGGAAGGCTTAGCTATTTCAAGCATGTGTTTATTTATCCCTAACCATCTTTCATACTAGATTGGCAAGGTCTACTAGATTCTTGAGAGACCAAGCTATCAAAAGATTGGTTCATGGTATGCATACACTTAGAACTTATGAACATTTAAAAGAAATCTTAGTCAAAACAAGACAAAATTTGATATAAAATATACTTTGCTCATACCTGATTCTTAGCTTTGACAAAGCCATTGTAAGTAATTTGAAAGGTTTACATTATCCTTTACCTGGATGTCTTGCATCCTTTCATCTCCAAATGGATAATTCTTAAATTTGATAAGATATCACTGAATAGTCTTACTGCTTCTTAAAACCTTGTCTTCTTGTTGTAGAATGATTTCTGGCTGCAAGATCTCTTCTTGACCCTTAAATTCAGGTGGTTCTTCAATTACTGGTTCTTTGGGTGGCTCACTCTTATAGGTTTCAAGAGGCTCACATGGAAGGCATTATGAATGAGCCAAGTACTTGGTAATCTTAACTTATAAGTTGTTTCATTGATAGGCTTAAGAATTAAAATGGGCCATAATATCTTTTTGCTAACTTAGCATAATATTTTTGGTGCCCATTGGCATCCTTGTGTTCCTTTGCCCGTAGTGTGACATAGGCATTCTTTTGGAAACTTGAGCAATACCCAATCATTTTCTTTGAAGGTCAAGGCTTGTCTATGACTAATAGTAGTAGCCATTTGGTTTTCCAAGTGTCTTGACTATCAATGAGAGTTTGGGTCTTCCTTCAATTACTTAGAAGGGTGCCTTTCTTGTAGAAGTATGACAATGTTATTGTATGCATACTCTACTAAGGGTACATAATTTCCCATTGATCTCTTTGATATACTTTCGTGACATAGGCTTCACGTAGATCTATGATGGTTGAATTTGCTTTCTCACTTTGACCATCGATTTGTGGGTGATAGGCCAAAGAGAAATTCAACTTAGTATCTGAATTCTCAAAGAGACCCTTCCAAAAATTGCTAGTCATTCTTGAATCTCTATCGAATACTATAGAAATTGGTAAGCCATGGTATATAAAGACCTTTGAGATAAAGAGGTTTTCCATATGGTGTGCTTTAATAGTCTTTTTGACCAGCATAAAATGCACTTGCTTGCTAAATTGATCTACTATTGTCCATATTTTCATATTCCCATGTATGGACTTGGGAAATCCAAATATGAAATCCATGAATATACTTTCCCTTGGGGAATTAGGTATAGGCAATGGTTGAAGCAAGCCAGGTTGCCTCCTTCTATCATAATTTGTCTTTTGACATACAATGCATTTGGTAACATAGTCCCGTATGTCTTCCTTCATCGCTGGCCAATAAAAGCACATCTCTACTCCCTTGAGAGTATCTTGAATCCCTCTATGTCCCCACATAATGTGGAACATGAGATTCATATTACATAACCTTTTCACGCAGATTATGTATAACACATAGCTTATTTCCATAGAGAAGATAACCATCTTGCACATTGTATGGTTCCTCTTTCTTCCCTAGTGTGTAAAGGGCTCCATGTAGCCCTTACTCTTAACCAATGCATCTAAACTACCGACTAAAAAAAATGTTCGGGTAAATTTAGGCTAAATCCAAGAACCAAAGTTTACTCACAAGCCACTTTAAGTTTACACCATGGGAACATGCCTAACCAATGCATGAGAAATTAGCTTTTCATCTCAAGAAAAATAGCATAAAGAAAAAAATAAGGAAAGAGAAAAAGATAAGATAAGGAAAAAAGGAAAATAAAAAGAGAAGATGAGTATAAAGTGAGTAAGTAACTTGTTGAAGAAGTTTTGAAAAGCAAGATAAATAAAAATAACTTGTAATGTAATTGGTCTAGTAACTTGAGAGTAGCGGAAATTAAAGAGAGTACTTTTGTGAAATTACTTTGTGAGCATAGCGGGTGAGCATAATTGAAGTTAGCAACATAAACATAGTATTGTGGAGCCGGACCCCCCTACCCCCCTCCAATAGGCATTTGTATTATGATTTCTCCCATTAAGAGAGACTTGTTATAATACAATCTTTGTGTTCCTTGTGACCTAGGTGATGCAATGAAGATGGAAAGCTTCATGCATCACAAGCATAACATAAACTTTGAAGAAAGCTTTAACTATCCCAAGCCTCAGCCCCAAGACCTCAAACACCTTCAAAGGTGAAGAGAGCTAGCAGGGAATGAGGGTAGGGAAGAGGAAGAAGAAACATTTCATAGAAGAAAGAATTAGTTCCTCACTTATCATAAATCTTCTTGCTAGCATACATAATAGCATAGTAATGAAGATGGAGAAGATGGAAAGCTTAAGCATTGAAGCATGGCTCTTGGTTGGATGTGCACTCCATAGCCAAGAGTGTTGGTGTAGGCTCTCGACCTCTACTTGCTTGGAGAAGGAGAGGGAGCTCTTGCCCTTTGCACATTGCATAATGAGAGTGTGTGTAGGAGAGTATACCCCCTAAGCAACCCCCTAGCTTGCTTTGGTTGACCCCCCCTTGTAGCTCATGCTTGAAGCTCATTGGACGCCACCAGGCCTAGCCAATCACAAGCAGGAGGCATTACAAGCAACAAGGGTAGCCTTGGGACAAGTGTACCCCTTTCCCCTTTGAGAGAGAGAGAGAAAGGACTTGATAAATGCAAAGAAAATTAATTAAATATCCTAAATTATCATTGGACCCCTTGGGTGGCCAACCAATAGGCTTCAGGCACACCATGAGGGCAACATGAGGAGGAACTTGACAAGTGTCCCCTTTGCTTTATTTATACTAGGCATGCCTTGTATGAGTGTGTGTGTGTGTGTGTGTGTGTGTGTTTTCTCTCATCCCCACTCATGTAGGGCTTGCCCCCTCCTTGTAGGGATTGAATATTTGACTTTTGACACCTCAAGCCCCTCAAGCTTAGACACAATTCCCACTACAAGCTTGCCCTTAAGCACTTTAAGCTTGGGCTGGGTTCTCACCTCAAGTACAACCCTAGCATCTCAAGCATGTCAAGCACCTCAAGCATCTCAATCATCAAGCACCTCAAGCACCTCAATCATCAAGCACCTCAAGCACCTGAAGCTTGGGCCGGGTTCCCACCTCAAGCTCAATCCTAGCTTACCTAAGGTCAAAGGACTTTTAGAATAACTATTGGAGGTCTTCAATGAAGCTAACCCTAAGGTCTTATGCTCCATTGGTTAGCCTTGCTCTTTGATAGACCATCTCTCATTTGGGCCCCTTTACCATTGGCCCCGTGTTGAGATAGATCTATAAGCACATGTCTATATCTTAATCCTCGTTCGTGTTTATTTTCCCACATTAAATGATCAGTTTAATATGAGAAAAGAATTTGAGTTGGTTAGATATTAGATTTTATGACATTACCTCTCTCTTGAAATCATAGTCGTCCTCGACTATGAGGTAGAAGAGATAAAGCCTTAGTCATCTTTCAATCTTACTAAGCGGGTAGAGGATCCCTTTTTACCCTACGACATCTTTCCAAGATGGATGACTAATCCATTTGGTGCTTGGGAGACATAGCTGCCACAAGCATGTCTGCTCTTTAGTCCATTTCATTCTCCCAAAGTAGAGTGACAAATTGTACTTAGTGTTTGAGAGACTTCGTCATCACAAACATGATTCTAAGCATGTATACTATTTAAATTTGTGCACAATTAAAAAGAGAACTAGTCTTATAAGACCAAATCATGGGTCATTTAAAAGAATTTTGTACATTTGCTTACTCTAATGTAGCATTGTAAGCATTGACAGGGTTCCTCATATCCTTAAGCTGTATTCTTTGCATCCATTTAGCATCTTCAAAAGGACAATTTTTTAAACTTAATAAGATACCATCGGATAATCTTACCATGTTGTAGTACCTTGTCTTCATGGCGAAGGATAGCTTCGGGTTGTAGCACCTCTTCTTGGTCTTCAACTTCGGGAGGGTCTTCAATAATTGGTTCACTTGGGGGCTCTACTTTGTAGGGTTTAAGTAGCCTCACATGAAAAGCATTGTGTATGAGCCAATGGTTGGGCAACTTGAGTTGGTAGGCCATGTCATTGATAGGCTTCAAAATTGTAAAGAATGAGGATGCAAGAGAGCTACACAAGACAAGCACAAAGCACACAGAGATGGAAAGCTTCTTCTTCTTCTTCACAGAAAAGAGAGTACAAAATGACTAAGTGCTAAAGCTGAAAAGTAGCACATATGTACATGCGGTCACTAAGTGTGAACTCGCTAGAAGCGTACTAGGCTGGCACTATAAGTGTAGTCCAGCTGTAGAATCACTGGCAGAGATCCTCCGTGTCGGTCACCTAACGCGCCAGTGAGTAAATGCCGTAAGCGGCCAAGACCCGTAGTGGATGCCAGCTCAAGGTGTAGAGCTCGACATCTCAACACTCCCCCTCGAGCTCTGCATGTCGCAGAGTCCAAGCATAGTCCGGAAACGTCGAAGCTTCTCAGCTCCGAGGGCCTTGGTAAAGATATCCGCTATCTGCTCCTCTGTGCTGACGTAGACCAAGTCGATGTCGCCCGCCAACACTCGCTCTCGAACGTAGTGGTAATGGACCTCTATGTGTTTGGTCCTGGCATGGAACACTGGGTTCCTAGCCAACTGCATGCTGCTGAGGTTGTCACAATGGATGAAAATCTGCTGGTCCACCTGCACTCCCAAGTCCTCAAGTAATGTGCGTAGCCAAGCTACCTCGCACGCCGCAACTGCTGCACCTCTGTACTCGGCCTCTGTGCTCGATAAAGCAACCGTAGGCTGCTTTTTGCTGCTCCAAGTAACAGCAGCACTCCCAAAAGAGAACATGAAGCCACTCGTAGATCTCCTATCAACAATGCTACCTGCCCAATCTGCATCTGTATACCCATACAATGCTAATGGTGCATCTGCTGCATAGAACAATGCGTAGTCAAGAGTACCTTGCACATACCTAAGTGTGCGTCGTACTCCATCCAAATGTGGCTTCCTCGGAAGTTGCATGAACTGACTCTCCAAGCCTACTGTGTAGCTCAAGTCTGGCCTCGTGATAGTCAAGTAGATTAGACTACCCACAATCTTCCTGTACATGTTGACATCCTCAACAACATCACCCTTCTCTACACTCAGCTTTGCATTCACATCCAAGGGAATAGAAATTGGCTTACAATCAGCCATACCATACTTTGACAACATGTCCAAAGCATACTGTCTCTGTGATAGCCATACACCCTCTGGAGTCCTGATCACTTCAATGCCAAGAAAGTAGCGCAACTCGCCTAAATCTTTCATTTCAAACTCCTGTTTGAGAAGACCCTTCACATGGTCAATCTCCATAGCATTGTCACCAACAATAATAAGGTCATCTACATATATGGTAATGACCACAATCCCCACATCACTCTCACGTACATAGAGTGAATGATCAGCATGAGCTCTCCTAAAACCAATACTGACAAGATACTTGGCAATCCTGTCATACCATGCTCTAGAGCCCTGCTTCAAACCATACAAAGCTTTGAGAAGTCTGCATACATAATCTGGGTAACCTGGATTGACATAACCAGGTGGCTGATCCATATACACTTCCTCTTGCAACTCACCATTCAAGAAGGCATTCTTTACATCCATTTCATGCATAATCCATCCTCTAGATGCAGCCACTGCTATGACAGCTCTCACTGTCGTCATCTTTGCCACTGGAGCAAAGGTCTCCTCATAGTCTATGCCATACGTCTGTGCATAACCCTTTGCGACCAGCCTTGCCTTGTGACGCTCAATGTTACCATCAGCCTTATGCTTGGTTTTATACACCCATTTACAGCCAATAGCTTTCTTGCCACTTGGCAATGGCACCAACTCCCATGTGTCATTTGCTTCCAATGCAGCCATCTCTTCATTCATTGCATCATCCCAATGCACATTTCCAACTGCATCCTCAAAACATGTGGGCTCCACATCCTGTATCACCTTAGCCATGTAGGCTTGGTGATGCGCTAGATACCCATCATAAGTCAATTTCTGAACTGGATTTCTGACTCTATTAGATCTGCGCGGTCCTGGGTCACTCCTTTGCCCTCTAGCATCTTCTTGTACTTTCCTTACACCAGGTGTCCTGACAGCCGGAATTCCAAATTCCTCATCAAGACTTTGTTCAGAACCATCTGAATCCATGTCTACATGTGAAAAACCTGATGATGCATCAACCATAAAGGGAGGTTCATCAACCTTTTCCTTTCCTTTTCGTGATACATTCCCTGTACCTGTTGGTGGAGTAACCTGCGTACGTAGTCTACCATTCCATGGTTTCTCAACAGAGCCACGAGAAGAGGTCCACTCAAAACCTGTGACTGTGGCCTCACATTTTGTACAACCACATCATCTTTTACATCAGCCCCAATAGTGCCATGTGCATTACTGTACCAGCTGCTCATCTCATCAAAGACTACATCTCTGCTCACTCGTAATTCTCATGTAGTAGGATTGTAGCACCTGTACCCCTTTTGTTCAAGGGAATATCCCACAAGAATACATTTCTCTGCTTTAGGATCCAATTTCCTACGCAACTCATCTGGTACATGCACGTAAGCTATGCAGCCAAACACTTTCAAGTGTGCCAAATCAGGCTTTGTACCTGTAAACTTTTCCTCCGGTGTTACATCATGCACCGCAGCTGTAGGTGACCTGTTCATAATGTACACAGCTGTATTTACAGCTTCAGCCCAGAAATGATGAGGCATGTTCTTCTCATTCATCAATGCACGTGCAACCTCTGCAATGTGCCTGTTTTTCCTTTCTGCGACCCCATTCTGCTGTGGAGTATATCTGCATGTAAACTGCCTGTGTATACCATGCATTCGCAGAAAATCTGAAAAATCATTGGAGAAGTACTCTCCTCCTCCATCTGACCTCAATGTCTTGATTTGCATATCTGTCTCCTTCTCAATCATGACTTTGAAGTCTTGAAAGTGACCAAACACTTCACTTTTGTTACGCATGAAGTAGACCCATACTTTCCTTGTATGGTCATCAATGAAAGAGACATAATACCTGCAACCATGTATACTTGCAGTATCGGCTGGACCCCAAACATCTGTGTGCACCACCTCAAGTGGCTTTTTACATACATTGCGCTCATGTGGAAATGAGCCCTTTGACTGTTTTCCAAACTGGCATGCTGCACACACTTTATGCATACCATCCACCTTGAATTTGGGCAAACCTTTTACAATCTGTTTTGATTGCATGTTGCGCAATCTCTGCTCATTGACATGGCCAATGCGTTTGTGCCAAATGTCAACATCAGCCACAACACCTGTGCCCTGTGCAAATAATGCAGCTTTTACCTCAGGCATGTCTACATTCAACGTAAACATTCTGCCCACACATTTGCCCTCTGTGATCAGCTTACAGCCATTCTGGAAATCTTCTACATAACAACCATTTGGATTGAAGCGAACCTGCAAACCCTGCTCAACCATTTGTCCAACAGAAACAAGATTCTTTGTAATGTTTGGGACATGAAGTACATCTGCTAAGTACTTTGATTTCCCACTCTTCGTATTTAGAGGTATGTCCCCTACATGAGCAATGGGGTGAGTTGTGTCATCTCCTGTCTGCACATAACCTGACACATCTGGTTTGCGCATATCTCTAAACCACTCTCCACGAGACGTCATGTGATTAGAGGCACCTGAATCCACATACCAAACATCATCTTGGGTGGAATTCTCTGCAGTCATTGTATTCATTACATGTTGCATAACAAACATGCGCTCGTTTTTGCTGTCATCTGCATCTCTGCTAGTAGATGCATAGTTGCCCCGTTCTCTCTTTCTACTTGCTTTTCCCTTTGGACAGTCACGTGACATGTGACCTCTTTCACTACAAGTCCAACATTCTCTACTATCTGGAGTATGTTGCTGCCTGCTTGATCCTGCACCACGACCTCTTTGACTCCCCTTGCCTTGAGACTGGTTTCCCCTGCTACCTGTATTGTTTTGATTTGATTGACCTTCCAGAAATTGGCCCCTGCAACCCCTTGGGCCTCGACCACGACCTCTACCTCTACCTCTGTTGGAGTTAGAATAGAAGGCCTGTTCAGAATTATTTCTGCCATGAGAAGAAGATGTGTCAAGGTTCTTCTCCTCAAGAATAAGCATAGAAATCAAATCTTGGAACACGGGGATGTCGTCTCTTGTATTCATGGAAGACCTAAAATGTACATACTCATCTCCTAGACCATCCAAGCATGCACGGACAATGTCATCGTCTTCCACTGAGACTTTAATAGATCCAAGAGCCTCAATGATACTCTTGATCTTCAAGGCATAATCATTGATTGAGAGGTTGTTCCTCTTAACCTGATTTAGCTCCGACTTTAGTTGAAGCTTCCTGGCCTTGGTGTTCACCTCGAACACTCTGCCTAAGTTTCTCCATGCAATGGCGGGGGTTTCAGCATCCTGTAGATAGCCCATCATACCATCTGTGATGCTCATAGACAGCCAATACATCACTTTGCTCTGGCCTTGTTGCCAGTCCCTCAAAGCTTTCCTTTGTTCTGCTGTAGCATTTGCCTCGGGAATCTCTGGTTCCTTTTCATTGTCTCCTTCTACATAGTCCCAATAACCTTTTCCTTTTAGGAAATTTGTTATTCTGAACTTCCATGCAGGGTAGTTATTTTTCTCAAGCTTCTCAGTAACAATCTGACTGAAACCGTCAGACATCTTGAAGCACTAAGACAAAATAGCTGCAATCTGCAAAAACCTGCAAATTTGCTGAACCTGCTATCGTGGTTCCTGTAACGCTTTCTACACTCAACGAGTGTCCACAATCAAGCGTACATACAACCACTGTACTTGTACAGTAAATCTCTGTATACTGCACTTTGGAGACCTGTTCAGAAACTTGTGCATCTGGTCGTGGATTGCGAACGAAGGGATTGTGATGCTCTTGCTCTCTTAGCCTCTCTTGCCTGCACCAGGCTCTGATACCATGTAAAGAATGAGGATGCAAGAGAGCTACACAAGACAAGCACAAAGCACACAGAGATGGAAAGCTTCTTCTTCTTCTTCACAGAAAAGAGAGTACAAAATGACTAAGTGCTAAAGCTGAAAAGTAGCACATATGTACATGCGGTCACTAAGTGTGAACTCGCTAGAAGCGTACTAGGCTGGCACTATAAGTGTAGTCCAGCTATAGAATCACTGGTAGAGATCCTCCGTGTCGGTCACCTAACGCGCCAGTGAGTAAATGCCGTAAGCGGCCAAGACCCGTAGTGGATGCCAGCTCAAGGTGTAGAGCTCGACATCTCAACAAAAATTTGGAAAGGACCATAGTATCTTTTTGCTAGCTTAGCATAATACTTTTGATGGCACGTAGGAGTTTTGCCCATCGCTTGCCTTAATTGAACCTTAGGAAACTTAAGTAAGACCCAATCATTTTCTTTGAATGTTAAGACCCTTCTGTGCTTGTCAACAACAACTTTTTGCCTTTGTTGAGAGATGGATATAGCCTCCTTAATCTATTGAAAAGATTCTTGTAATTCACGGCTATACTCATCGGTAGCAAAGATCTTCCCGTGTACTTTGAGTAGCAATGGACTTTTAGGTCTTCCCTCAATGATCTCAAAAGGTGCTTTTTCCATAGAAGTATGTACATTATTATTGTAGGCATACTCTACAAGTGGTAAGTACTTTTCCCATTGTGAGCGTTGTTCTACTTTTGTAACATAAGTCTTTAGTAGATCGAGTATCATAAGATTGGCTATCTCACTTTGGCCATCCGTTTGTGGGTGATAGGCCAAAGAGAAATTCAATGTTGTTCCTAGATTTTTAAAGAGGCCTTTCCAAAAATTACTGGTCATTCTAGGATCTCTATTTGACATAATGGATGTGGGTAATCCATGGTCTTTGAAAATCTGAGATATGAAGAGAGTTGCCATTTGGTGTGCCTTAATAGTCTTTTTGACATGAATAAAGTGTGCTTGCTTGCTAAACCTATCAACTATTGTCCATATTCCCGTATTACCATGGATAGACTTGGGCAATCCAAAGATGAAATCCATGGGTATACTCTCCCATGGTGAATTTGGGATAGGCAATGGTTGGAGTATTCCAGGTACCTTCCCTCTATCATATTTGGTCTTTTGGCATACTACGCATTTTGAAACATACTCTTGTATGTCCACTTTCATGGTAGACCAATAGAAATACGTCTCTAATCCTTGAAGAGTAGGTTCAATACCTCTATGCCCCGCATAGGGAGGAGCATGGGATTCATACATAACTTTCTCACAAAGGGAATGGGTAACACATAGCCTATTTCCGTGGAGAAGATAACCATCCTGCAAGGTGAATGGTTCCTCTTTCTTCCCCAAAGCAAGGGCTGACATTATGTCTCTAAAATCAGGGTCAGTAGCATATACATCTATCATAGAGGATAGATCATTGTGAGTAGCTATAGACACTGCCTTAACTTTTGGTCGTCATGAAAGTGCATCAACCACTCGATTGTGCTTACCAACAATGTGAGCAATATGGAAATATAATTGCGAATGAAAATTTGCCCACCTTATTTGTTTGCCAGAAAGCCTGGTTTGCGTCATGAAATACTTGAGACTTTGGTGGTCGGTTTGTAGGATAAATGGAGTCCCCAATAGGTAGAGAATAGGTAGTTCTTCCATGTGTCTAGGGTATGTAGAACAGCTAAAAGCTCTTTCTCATAAATGCCCAAGACTCATTCATCCGTATTGAGCCTTTGGCTCTCATATGCTATGACATGCCCTTCTTGAAGCAAAACTACTCCAAGGCAATCACCACAAGCATCACATTGGACCTCAAATGGCTGGATGAAGGACATCACTTTGTCGGTAGCACCAAAGGTGCCATCATAGGTGAGTAAAGAGATACCCTTTCCTCCCTCCTTGAACTTCTTTAGCTTTTGTGACCTTCACCATGTACGGTATGATTTGCGATGTCCTCCCTCCTGTATTCTCTAGGAGAATAACCATAGCTTTCATCGGAAGAGGAGGAAGGTGAAGAAGAAGGAGAAGAGGGTGACCTCTTCCTAGCCTTTTTCTTCCTTTGTTTCCTCTCTTCCTTTTTGGAATGACGAGGAGAAGGACCGTGTGTTGATCTTTTCCTCTTGGGAGGAGTGGGCGATCGTCTAGACCCTCGTCTTCGTGGAGCCACATCTTAAGAGGGACTTAAAATTACATTGCTTTCTTGCTCTTTGGATTCCTTCTCTCGTATGGGAGAGAGTCTTCTTTTGGGGGTCACTTCAAGAGGCCTCCTAAGCTCTCTGTCCTCTTGGAGAGGAAGGGAAATTCCATAAGCACGAAGTTGTTGAGTAACTTCGGCTTGCAAAGCAGGGTTGCCCATAGCTTGTTGTAACCTAGTAACGAGATAATTCACAAACATGGGGGCATCATCATTAGCACCTTCATGTGCAAAATCAAAGCTATCAATGTTCATTCTACTCTCTTGATTATTGTCATCCACGTTAACAAAGTTTATGTATGTACTAAATGTATGCTTTGGCAATTCAAAACCTTAATTGCCACTCCTCTTAGCCTTTGAAAATTGGCTCTTAGGTATCTACACCCATGGCTTGAAGTGGTTAACTATAAAGGGTAGGTCTAACATAAAAGAGTTTCCGAGGGCTAGCTCCTTTTGAACTTCTTATGGCTCAATAATGGTAAAGCCGTAGGCAAGTCTAAAAAGAGTCCATTATTAAGTCCAAAGCTCCCAAGGTGTGCACCATATCCCACATAGTGGGCTCAACAAAACCGATAATAGATCCTAGTTCCACTTACCCTAATATAATTAACAATAGCAACCATTTATAGGCTACTTAAGGACCTCTCTTCTTAAACAAGAAAAGAGAAACCAAATGCTCTGATACAAATGTAATGTAATTGGCCTATTAACTTGAGAGTAGCAGAAATTAAAGAGAGTACTTTTGTGAAATTACTTTGTGAGCATAGCAGGTGAGCATAATTGAAGTTAGCAACATAAACATAGCATTTAGTTAACTTGGCATGAACAATTCTTTTGCAAGAGAGAGAATTTAGAGAACATGACAAGAGTTCAGGACCAAATTTATGTGGTGCCAGACCCCCCCTCCAATAGGCATTTGTATTATGATTTCTCCCATTAAGAGAGACTTGTTATGATACAATCTTTGTGTTCCTTGTGACCTAGGTGATGCACTAAAGATGGAAAGCTTCATGCATCACAAGCATAACATAAACTTTGAAGAAAGCTTTAACTATCCCAAGCCTCAGTCCCAAGACCTCAAACACCTTCGAAGGTGGAGAGAGCTAGCAGGGAATGAGGGTAGGGAAGAGGAAGAAGAAACATTACATGGGAGAAAGACTTAGTTCCTCACTTATCATAACTCTTCTTGCTAGCATACATAATAGCATAGTAGTGAAGATGGACAAGATGGCAAGCTTAAGCATTGAAGCATGGCTCTTGGTTGGATTTGCACTCCATAGCCAAGAGTGTTGGTGTAGGCTCTCGACCTCTACTTGCTTGGAGAAGGAGAGGGAGCTCTTGCCCTTTGTACATTGCATAATGAGAGTGTGTGTGGGAGAGTATACCCCCTAAGCAACCCCCTAGCTTGCTTTGGTTGACCCCCCCTTGTAGCTCATGCTTGAAGCTCATTGGACGCCTCCAGGCCTAGCCAATCACAAGCAAGAGGCATTACAAGCAACAAGGGTAGCCTTGGGACAAGTGTACCCCTTTCCCCTTTGAGAGAGAGAGAGGACTTGATAAATGCAAAGAAAATTAATTAAATATCCTAAATTATCATTGGAACCCTTGGGTGACCAACCAATAGGCTTCAGGCACACCATGAGGGCAACATGAGGAGGAACTTGACAAGTGTCCCCTTTGCTTTCTTTATACTAGGCATGCGTTGTATGAGTGTGTGTGTGTGTGTTTTCTCTCATCCCCCCTCATGTAGGGCTTACCCCCTCCTTGTAGGGATTGAATATTTGACTTTTGACACCTCAAGCCCCTCAAGCTTAGACACAGTTCCCACTACAAGCTTGGCCCTTAAGCACTTTAAGCTTGGGCTGGGTTCTCACCTCAAGTACAACCCTAGCATCTCAAGCATGTCAAGCACCTCAAGCATCTCAATCATCAAGCATCTCAAGCATCTCAGTCATCAAGCACCTCAAGCACCTTAAGCTTGGGCTGGGTTCCCACTTCAAGCTCATTACCTAAGGTCAAAGGACTTTTACGCTAACTATTGGAGGTCTTCAATGAAGCTAACCCTAAGGTCTTATGCTCCATTGGTTAGCCTTGCTCTTTGATAGACCATCTCTCATTTGGGCCCCTTTACCATTGGCCCCATGTTGAGATAGATCTATAAGCACGTGTCTATATCTTACCCCTTGTTCCCGTTTATTCTCCCACATTAAATGATCAGTTTAATATGAGAAAATCATTTGGGTTGGTTAGATATTAGATTTTATGACAAAACTTATCAATAAGAAAGATAAGCATAAAAAGAGGGCTTCTCTTCTCATTTTGCACCTCTCCTTAATTCTTGAATGTGCAACTTGAGAGTAAGCTTGGGAAATACCTAGCTAAGCTTCTTTCACATACATACCCCCAACACACATCTCCTACAAACACCATTCCTCTCCAAGAGAAGCCATGGCCAAAACCCTAATCAAGCTTGCCATAACTTGATCTTCATCTGATTACACTCGCCCTGTCCTCTCTCCCAACCCTCAAGGTTTCCATAGCTTGAATCTTCCTTGTCTCCCTTCTCTCCCCCCCACCCCCCCCCCCTCTCCCCTCCCCCCCAAAAGCGAGGTGAAGACTCTACCATATCTACACCAAGGTAATGTTCATCTTCATGCTATTGCACATTGAATTTTTTTATTTGGGTTACTCTCGTTCTAAGTTAATTCATGCTTACGCTCTCATGTTTCCATAAGCAAGATTTCCTCTTACTTAAAAGGAAATTATTATTAATTCTCCTTAACTAACAACGTTACTAACCACTAACTACGAAGTTATTTCAAGTTCTATTATTTCAAGTTTCTTACATTACCAAACTAATATGACATAGAGAGAGTAGATTTCTTAAATTACCAGACTAATATGAGAGAGAGAGAGAGAGAGAGAGAGAGAGAGAGAGAGTAGAAAGCACTCTGTTTAACTATAGGTGACTAGAGATCATATTTACTTAAATAGTATTCATGATGTATGGTGACTAATATCTATACTCATCCCTTAATCTCCTGCATAAACCTTTTTTTGATGTTACTTTTATTCTCTTACCTAAATTACTTTTATGAAAGTAAATTCCATAAATCAAAGGCGACTAAATATAGGAATTCTTTTTGGAACTAACGTTGTTTTTCTAAGAGAGACATTGTAATACTCTCATGAAAGACTCGCATCATTTTCTTGATTATCCATCCATTTTCCCTCTCTACATAGTGTGTAAATTCCATAAATCAAAGGCAACTAAATATTGGAATTCTTTTTTGAACTAACATTGTTTTTCTAAGAGAGATATTGTAATATTCTCATGAAAGACTCACAACGTTTTCTTGATTATGCATTCATCTTCCTTCTCTACATAGTATGTGTGTGAGATTCTTTTTGGGGTCAGTACCTAATTCTCTCAAGAGGAAGTTGAGCTTTGATGTTTCCATGGATGTGTGTGTGTGAGGAATTGAGGGAAGAAGGTGTGGCTTTCTGCAAGACTATGTGACCTTGTATCGGTGTCATTAGGGTCGAGGCTACTCCGAAGAGTCTAACAAAGTGGAGTTGAGTGAAGCTTTTGCAATGGTTTGAGAGAGGCCTTTTGTGGCTGGAGTTTTAGGGTTTTCTTTGTATATTTTGGTTTCCATCGAGTGTGATTTTAAGTGTTGATCGACTCGACTCACCTTGTAGTGTCTTTGGCCAGGCAAGGGCTTGTAAGTCGAGGTGTTTGGATTTTGAATAGAGATTGTGAGAAAGATTTTCATTGAGCTCTTGAGTGGTGGTGATGAGGAATTTAATTAAATTCCTTGTGTTGTGTTAAGGTTCCACGGTGTGTGAGTGTGCACATGGTGTCTTTTGCTCCATCAATGTTTTGGAGCTTTGAGGATTTTGAGAAATCTTCATCTCCAAAAGACGCATCAAATTGTTGAATAAAGGCTAGTACTCTGTTAGTTGCTCCAAAGGTTCCATCATAGGTAAGAAATATGATGTTCTTCCCTCCCTCTTTGTTTCTTTGATTTATGTGACCTCTTCCATGACGCATAGCTCCTCCGTCTACCCCTTCTCTTCTCCCTCTTGGGTGGCAAGTCATTGTCCTCTATGTCAAAAGATGGTGGTGATGTTGAAGAGGAAGATGAGGAAGAAGGCAAAGACACAGATTGCTCTCTTCGCTTCCTCTTGCTTGGATTCCTTTCTCCCTTCTTAGAATTAGCATGGGAGGGAGTGTTTGATGACTTCCTCTTCTTTTTGAGAGGAGTAGGTGACCTCCATGCCTGTCATATTCTTGGGGTAGCATCACTTTTAGAGGTGGGTGGAGTGTCACTTTCATACCTCTCCCTTGAAAGTTCATGATGCACTTCTTCTCCTTGAGCACTTTTCCTTGGAGGTCCTTCTCGTATCTCCTCTTCATAGGAATTTGGAGTTCTCACTTGGAGGCCTCATAGGAATTCTGTTTTTGGACCTAGAAGGGATGGCCAACTGGTGGTGAGAGAGTAAGGTCTTGAAAATAAAAAAATAGGTTGCAGAGGGAGGTTGAAGGAAGCCGTAAGCGGGTGCACACAAAAAGAGGTCATGAGGAGTTAGAGTAGCTGCAAAAGGGGTTGGGGAGTTGATGAGAGCCAAGAGCAGGAGGAGCCTTAGTGCATGAGTTTGTCATGCAAAGGGAGAGTATTGCATGGGGATCGAATGTGGAGCTGGCCACAAGATGAAAATAAGGCAGTGCTAAGACATAGCATGAGGAGGGCGAGTTCCCTCGGGAGTTAGGAGATGAGCCCCTCGGCCACATAGAACCAAGGCTCTAGAAGAGTTGGCATTTTGTATGCATGACAAAGATGCCACGAGGTGTATTGCTAGGGGCTACTAGAAAGTGAACCAAGCAAGCAAACAAGGACGGCAATCTCTATGCGAGATCCATCATTGTATACC
Organism: Adiantum capillus-veneris; assembly: GCF_014529385.1. Taxonomy (NCBI): domain Eukaryota; kingdom Viridiplantae; phylum Streptophyta; class Polypodiopsida; order Polypodiales; family Pteridaceae; genus Adiantum; species Adiantum capillus-veneris. The sequence continues at coordinate 118,861,899 of NC_140935.1, read as the reverse complement.
CTCTTTGGAAGTTTTCCCCTTTAATATTGGTCATCTGTATCCTCAAATTTGTCAATCTTTTCTCTCGCGCACTTATCTAATGGTTTAGTATATGTATATCTCCGAGGTGTCTGGGGTATATGGGTGCTTCTTTGTTATATTGATTATGTGTGTCAGGCGTGGGTCTAGTATGTGCTAAGGGAATACAAGTTTGTGGAAGAAATTTATGAATTCCATAAACTTTGAAAGGTTGAGGTAGAGTGGGTGTATGCCAGTAATTACAGAAGTGTCTACATATATTAGCCTATTTTTTGATTACGTATCTGTGGTTATACATTGCTTTGAGGGGTTCGAAGTAGCAGCCATAATGTACTTTGTGATCGGCTTTGTATAGTCGGGGTCGATTGGGTACGGGCTTGGTCAGTACTTGTTTCCAGATCGGGAGTCTGGGTGTGTGATTCTTAAGGGATAGGGGTGTTGTGGAATTAGTGGGCTATAGAGAGGCATTCTGAGTGTGAACAAGAATATCTATAAGGCCACCTAGAACGGATAGCTCTGATGCGTCACAACGGATGGGTGATAGGGAGCATCCAGAAGAAGAATTTGTCACAAATTGATGATGTGGCATGCCCAAAAGAAAGGGACCTAAAGTGATAAGTTGTTCCAACTTATACAGTCCAATCCGATGGGGCCCTGATGCAATATAAAGAAATACCAAAAGGTGTGTTCGTTGTGTTCCCATTTCCCCCTTTCCATCTTGTGGTGTCCCCCACTGAGGAGCACATTGATTGCTTGAATGATGGCATGGTTTGATTAGTTGGTTCCATATGATGGGCTAGTGTTTATAGGTGAAGCAGATGCAGAAGACTAGATATTGGATGTGGAGATATGCATTCAATGAAGCTAAGCTGAGGGTTGTGCCACTGGTGATGCGAGGAAAATCCAAACCTTGGTTTGAAGGTTTGAAAGTGGCCGATTGACAATGATGGCAGATAGTTCGGGCTCGCTTTATCCAGACTTCAAAAGGCAGATTTCAACTATAGAATTGGGTTTAAAGCTCAACGTGTTGAAGCAGGATGTAGAATTTGGTGTGTTTGTAGACAGGTTTGAAGATACTTGGAAACAACTAGTGTCTGCTACTTAGTTGAAGAATGGAGATGCTTCAAAGATGGAGAAGTTCATGGCATGTCTACATCCAAAGATTCGAGAGAAGGTAGAGTATGAAGATCCAAAGTGCTATGCCGATGCGGTGTGCTATAAAAAATGAAGAGTAGGAAAGTGAAGCAAAAGTTGGAGCTGAGGCTCCTCATTTATGCAAATTATGCTCCTATATCGTGCAAAGAGAAGCCAAGGATAGATCAGGCGGGAAGAGATATATCAATGACAATTAATCCATGGGTAAGACTACTTGTATATTTTTCATAATATGAGCCTTATGTTTCTCATGCGTGGTTGTTGGGGGTTCCATTGTTGCATAGCTCCAATGACCAACAAAATTATCAATCCGGAGGGATGAACTACCCGGCTAGGGCATGGAAACACTCACACAATCAGTGAGCTAATCATGGAAACACGAATGGTGACTCTACGAGATGAGCTTCTCGGCCTATGGAGGACCTAAGCCACAATGGTTGGCCATCTCCACATCCACTTCCCTTCACCTCCAATCAACCCAATCACACACACTAACGATTGCAAGACGCACACAACACTGATCCTATCATGCAACACACTAATCACAAGCACATACACATAGATCTATCAAGCACCACACTCCAATCAAATCTACATGCACACACAAGCAAGAGCGGGCAATCACACAAGATTAGAGAGGGATTAATCACTAATTAGTTACGATCTAGCTAATCAAAGCATCATTAGCAATCACAAGAAGCATGAAAGAGGTATAGTGAAAGAGAATTAAGCATTGATTAGTGTTAATCAAGTCACATGAGCAAGGAGAAGCTCAAGGACTCCATAGCCACAAACCTCAAGAGCTCTCACCAAAGAGTGCTCTCAACAAATGAGCTTGAGAACCACACACTGCCTTATATACCTAGGGTAAAAAAATGCAATGTCCGGGCACCCAATGCCTTTAGGGCTCCACCATTTACTCAATTTGCAACCTAGACACACTAACTGACCTGTTCTTTACAGCTTGGAACTCCCATTGAGCCACTAACACATTAAAATATTACAATGGCTTGAAATAAATTGGGAATTTACAATACGTGACCATTTTGAAAAAATGTGTAACTCGGTCTTTAACAACTCCTGTTAACTGACGTTGACTCAGTTAACATCCCCCCCCTTCTGATTTTAGTGCCCGTCCTCAAGCACTGTTGAAAAGTGTCCGTGGAGGATGTGGAAGGTTTTTGATTGGTTGTTGATGTGCTTATCATCTTCATTTGTCTTAAATTTGTTGATGAGGTTCAATTTGTTGCAGCATTTTGATTGGTCTGAATATGTCGAATGTGATAGATGATGTTGCATTTGTCCGTTGTAATAGGATAATGATGAGGCTACTATTTATTTTTGAAAAGTATGTACAAGGGAAGTAGAATGATGAGGTTCTAAATTAGGGTCTAATACCTGGATGACAAAAGGGAAAAAACCCAGTGGGAAAAAAGTGTCTTTGGGATACGCGCATTATTGGAGTACTTATTAGCATGGAAAATATTAATAAAGTACTGAAGGGATTATTTGTTGATAGATATAGAATCAAACAATGTGATATCCGTGGAAGTTTACTGGGCCGACGCAATTTTCCAAGGTCAGCACCAAGCGATGGGGAGCATTGGGCAGTCGCCAAGCCTCCTATTTGCTCAGTGCTGACTCCACTGTCGCATGTAATGATTTTAATCCCAAGGTTAACACCAAGCGATAGGGAGTGTTGGGTAGTTACCAAGATTCCTATTCGCCCAATATTGACTCCACTACATGACTTGTTGGTTAACATGACATTGGTTTGCCTATTGCAGTCCACTCAAGGTGCATAGGTGGAAGCAGAAAAGAGTGTCTAATGCATATGTCAATGATGGGATACCCTATTTATACATATACAAAAATTCATGGAAAACAATATGATGTACAAGAAGGATTTTGAGGGGTTCTTCAAAAAGATGGTGTACCTATAAAAGCACATGACATGGCTTTGCAAGCTGGCACCCCTTTAAGAATGGTTTTCATTGTCAAGGATATGTGCTCTCATCTTACTGTGCACTGTGCGTGAGTGTGGGACTCTATGACACTCCATCAATTGTAAGTTAATAGACTTCAACTCTTATGCTCATTTCATCCAGCATGAGCGACACGACTTATATATGCTCAACTCTTCCAGCTTGAGCGTAAGCCTAATAACTACGACTCTTAGCACATAGTTTAATATGACTTGAAGCTTTGGGACTAATGCTTTGCTCATTTTATGGCTCAGCAGCCCGACTCTGACTATGCCAAAGAGTGTTTTTGGCACCCTAGCGACTTGAGTTTTTACATTCTTGTGCTTACTATAAACATTTCTTCAGGTAAAAGTAAGCTTGAATCCTCAAAAAGAGGATTAGTGAAGGACCAAGTTGGCATTGAAGGTTTCTTTTTCCATACCTGTTTTATCATCTTTGAATCTGCATTTGCATCGGTTGGGTTTTCCTTCTTTGATTGAGAAGACTCCATTATCTGTTTGATTCTCCAATTAGGCCTATTGATAGGAGTCTTTGATGTTGTTGTAGGCCTTTGTTAGATTCTTTGAGATCCATCTTTGTTCTGTATCCTCTTGAGAGTTGTGGTAGACTTTAGCATCTTTCAATGTCATTCTATTGTATACCCGCTTCTTAGGTATCCTAGGATATTGTCAAGGTTGATACCTTATGGGCCTTCTTTCTTGGGAGAGTCTTCATGTTACTTCATATGCTCTAACATGCGATTTTGGCACCCATATATGTTTGTTACCTCCATAGTACTCCCGTTCTTTTAAGCTCCATTGTGATGTTATCCATCCCATGTGTTTGTCTTTTTGTGTTGATTTCCTGTCTTTAATCCAATCGGATCATTAACTTTGACTAAACTGCTCGGAACAAACACTTGCTTGACTATCTTTTGCTTTCTTGAGTACTTTGGCTGAAATATATTTGCTTTTCTGGGTGTCTCTTTAGAGGTTTCAGTTGGGTCATCAATTGACTTGAAGTTTTGAAAGCCTAACTTGCTTGTTAATCAATGGAAGTTCCACTTTAGCTTTACCTTTGTCTGCAAGATTTGTCTTTGATTCTCGTGACTTCTACAACTCTGAATCTAGCATTAACGGTACCTGTAATTGTTGCTTGCTTCTACTTGGCAAAGAGAGTACTAGCATTTTATCTTCTTTGTAGGCCTTGTGTTGATCTAACCATTGGTGTCCAAGTATGACATCTACATGCATGTATTTTGAAGAATTTACCTGAAGCTTTACCTGCTCTTCATGATTTTGGATGCTAAGGGTAGCAACCATTCCTTTTTGACTTGTAGCCTTACCCATGATTTCTCTATTACTTGGCTTGCCTTGAGTAATCTCTAGAATGCTTTGGATGTTCTCTACAACCATATTGCAATTTGCTTCTTTATCGAGTAGAGAATTGCATCTAACACTTGCTCCTTTTGTATCATTGAGGACTATATATATTCTCATTGTTGGTTCTATTGAAGATCTCTGTTGTGCTTTTGCCATGCTTCATCTTGAACTAGGTGTGTCTTCATGGAATGTGGCTTGAGACTCTGTTTTCCAATCTGACTTACTTTGCACTTTTGATGCCTTGATTTAACCCTTATTACTGCATCGATCTTCCGCGGCTGTCGTGGGTGAGGAGCCTTGATCTCCATTCTTTGTTGTCTCTAAAGACTGCATCTTGTTTGCAATCTGTATCTCTAACATCTTGTGGGCCATTTGCATTCCCATTATGACGTCCTCTGGCATATCTTTTGCTATGATCACATGCAATTGAGCTATGATGATCTGTGAACTTATTTCAATGGTGGTGGAGATGATTCCCCAACATTTTGCTTGTTTGTTTCTTGATATGCTCACAAATTCAGGAGCATCTTCCAGCTGTGGTTGTCCACATCTTTTCCAAGTACAAAAAGACATGCGGTTCTTGTTTAATTGAAAATCTACCTTTACTTCTCTTGACAACTTTTCTTCGTTCTCACCAACAATGTTGCACTTGATCGTCTCCAGATTTGTGTCTGAATTGACTTCGTTTGCTTTGGCAGTGTCCTTTGGTTGAGATTTATCTGCATTTTCTTTTCTTTCATCACTTGGTTCAATTGATGTTGACTCCATTTACTATAATACTGCACTTCTTTTTGCTTGCAATTGTTGAGCATTGTCTACCTGCATCTGAGTAACCTTTGATCTTAAAATATCCATTGCACTTTCCGGGAGAATCAGTCTCTTTGGAGGAGATTTTGCTGGTGACCTTTGTGCAGTTTTTTGGACTTTAGCTCCCATTGACTTTGACTTTTTTGTCACCTATTCTGGCAGCTTTAGGCTTTGCATCATCTTTAGATAGTCTTTGACTTCAGTCGGGCCATCTGTAGGGGTTTGTACAAGGTCATGATCTTGCTGATATTTGTTACCATGTGTATCTTGATATGAATATGTGAGCTTGGTCACATGTAACTGTTTGAACACTATTGGATTTGGCAATTTTTTACTCTGACTTGTGGAGATTAGCTGAAACTTCTGTCCTTGATGATCTTCATATAAGCATTTGTCTGCAGATTTTGATGGAATCTGGGTCATTTGGAAACTTCCAACAACCATATGATCTTTGAATGGTTTTTGCCTTGAAGGGGTCTATTATTTAGAGGCTCTAGAGATTCTAATTGGTGTAGCATTTCCTGGTATAAGAGCTAAGCTTGATGGATTTGTAGCTCCCCCCTTCCTAGGGTGATCATTATAGCCTGCTTCATTGTAAGAGCTCAAAATTGTTTGGCTCTGGTTTAGTCTCACCTTTTGGGACTGTGAAGTCACACTTTGGGTAGCACTGTTGACATTTGGCATCTGTAAACCTTCTGCGATTTTGAGGCTCTAGAGATTCTAATTGGTGTAGCATTTCCTGGTATAAGAGCTAAGCTTGATGGATTTGTAGCTCCCCCCTTCCTAGGGTGATCATTATAGCCTGCTTCATTGTAAGAGCTCAAAATTGTTTGGCTCTGGTTTAGTCTCACCTTTTGGGACTGTGAAGTCACACTTTGGGTAGCACTGTTGACATTTGGCATCTGTAAACCTTCTGCGTAGTTTCTTATCTATCTCCTTGAAACATGACAAATTATTCCGCAAGTCAAGCTGTAGATAGCATTATCGTTGCCCTGATATTTTCTATCCCATGGGTCTCCTATGATATGAGCTTCTATGGTTTCAGGACCCAAGGCATCATAGATGCTAGACTCTCGTCTATATCTACAACTATTTTGGTCAAAGTATATGCTCGTTTGGTTACAACATCGAAGCTTGATTTTCGATAGAGGAGAGTTTGGCTCTGAACAGATTTATGGGTTCACTCGGGTAATATCCTTCAACTCTAGAGAAGATGGGCTATAATAGATTCTTTCCTCTGAAATGAACCATCCTTTCTAATCTATCATTGGACGCACTTCTATGAGTTGGTATGTGGTCTGTTCAAACATTGGTTGATTCTTTTTGTATAGTTTTCCTTTTTGGTCTACATAGTGTGCATATGAATTATGTGTACCATACAATGCTAACATCATTCTGTTTGATGTGTCTCTTAAGACTCGTGAATGATTGCACACTTGTGATAGTGGATGCAAAATCATTTGTAAACGTAACAGTCTTTTCAATATTCGGTGATATCTCGACACCTTGACCAAATTCATGCAGGGATTTGTTGTTCAAAGAATCAATTTTAATCTTTTCAGGTGTCTGTGCATCTTTATGCTAATTTTGAACTTGCAGTGCTTTTACTTCTGCTTCTAATGATAATGCAAAATCATCTGATTGCATTAAAAGTGATGAGTTAAATGCACTTACATCAAGATTCGCATTTCCAATTTTCTCTGTACCTTGCTTGGTAGTTGATGTGTCCTTGTTGTCTGAATTTCTTGGACAATCTTTAGAAAAATGTCCACATTTTTGTCCACAATCTAAGCATACGTCATGACTCGTGGTATTTGATTTGATTCTGTCATGTCAAGCTCTAACTGCGAAGTTTTTGTTTTTGTGCTTGCCAAGTTGTTGGCATCTTCTTTCAGAACACTAAGCATCAAGCTATAGACTGCTCCATCTTGACCTTTGTACCGTCTTTGGCTTTTTTCCCCAATTAGACTGGCTCCTATTGGTTGATCTGCTGGATCTTGCAATTCTGACTCTCAATTATAGATCTGACCACTGTAACCCATGTACAATGACCCTGATAACATATGCATCGATTGTATGTTTTGTTGGCTTGTGTAGATTTTTGGATAAACACTTGGGTTGAATTTTTGAACTTTCTATCTGCACTTCTTCTTTGAGCTTGCAATACCTGGCTCCACTGAAGTCTGTGAACATCTGGGAGTTCTCTAAATTTGGCTTCTCTCTAATCAATAGGATCTTGGCTTCTGTGCTGCTTTTGCTGCTCATCAAGTATCTAACCGTAAATTGAGAGCATCAGCTAGGAAGTCTATGAAGTTCCATCACTGCTGTCAACCAAAGCACACTGTCAATGAGTGCCAGCAACGAAGGTAGCGAAGGGCTGAAATAATCTACATTGACATTCACCGCAAGGAGGTCGTCCATATCAAGGGAGGAAAGAAAACGGTAAGGCCTCTCTTTCCTAAGGAAACTGCAAGCAAAGGTATAACCTCTACTCCAAAGTGTCCAAAAGGGGCTGCTCGAGCCAAAGGTAAAGAAGAGCTAAGCCAGTCTGGAAACACATGACCCCAAAGGAAGAAGCATCTGGCCACGTGAGTGCTCCAAGTTCGGAAAGCCGGGTCGTACCCAGTTCGCCAAAAAGAAGGTCATCCGAGGCTAAGCGGCGAAAGGTCGCCTATCGATTTGCACGGTGCATGCGAGTACTGCCGGTCCATTTTTACAGTCTTGAAGTAGAAGTGGTAAGAAGGTTTCCATGCCCTAAGGAGGAGTGGTTCGGCTATTGCTCTCGCTGTTTTGGAGGACGGGTAGAGGGTCTTCCTCCTCTCCCCGTACAGCTCATCCTGAAGAAGCTCTCCACCATGGGTGAAACCCAGTGGGCTAGAGACGAGTTACAGTTAAATGGAGTGGAGTTCATGCAACGCGCCGACTACGGTAATTACCTGCAGAGCTGCTGCTAGCTAAAAGGCTAGGAGTAGTCAGACGTGTCGCCATCACCCCGTACGTGCTGAGCGACAAAGAAAAAGTAGAGCCTATGAAAGGCGACGACCTCCTGTGGATGTGCTGACTCATCATCACCGGGACGGTAAGAGTATAAGTAAGTGCTCCACCCTCTGTGTATGATAGAAAATGGGCCAACAGCGTTCTCGTTTAGATTTCTGCAGCACATGCATGTGAATATTTATGTAGATATGAAAATCTTCTACCAACAGAAGATTGTGTATCTGTTTGGTGCTGCGGTGCTAGGAGAAATCCTTAGCTCCCCAAACCCTATCATTCTCCCCATATTGGATTACCACCACTCCTTCAATGTTTCCATCTTTATCCTGTTTTAATCTATCCACCCAACCTTGTAAAAAGCCGCTATGAGCCGCTAATGTCATTAATGTTAAAAAAAAAGAAGAAAGTTTGTAATTTCCTGAGTTACTACCATGGCAAGTGTTTCTTTCGCCACGTTCAGTGGAAAGAAGGGAGAAGACATCACCATCGACTTTTTGGATGATTTCGACATCGCTTGTGTGGTTTCCAACAAGGATGACGATGTCTCACGGCTACAAATTTTTTCTCTACTGATGAAAGTAGAGGCCAAGTCTTTGCCCCAAGCCACCAAAAATGCATGGGTTGTACTACGTGCTACCTTCGTGAAGAGGTTTGGTGGAGGCACAACCTCAGAAAAGTTATGGTAGCTGCTGACGAAATTAAAGCAGGGAGGTCTACTAGAGTATGACACTTACCAGTCCAAGTTTGTGGATTTGTAGGAGAGATGGGTTGCCCCACTGGAGGAAGGTGAAGGAGCGCCTAATTTCCTGAAGAAGGACCATTTCATTGCTGGCCTGTGGTCGCCGCTTAAGGAGAAGGTGAAGGGGAGGCCCTGCAACGTATGAGTTGGTAGTGGAAGTAGCCCGCCTTAAAGACAAGAAGCTGCGCATGCAAGCAAGAGTCAACGAGTCAGAGGAATCAAGCTTAGTCCGACTAACCCCAGTGACTGCAACAGCCATTCATAGAGCCCAACCACAAGAGGCATCAGAAGAGAAGCAAGACCTGCTGAGTCGCATCACTACCCAACTTGAGAGTTTATCTGTGCATTTGGTGTAGCAAGGACATGCACCTACCAGAAATCCAGAGCAAGGAAGAGGACAACGAAGGAAAAACCAAGAGTACCACTGCTATAATTGCGGGGAAGATGCCCATGGCATGTACTACTGCCCACATCCAAGAAGACATAATTTTAATAGAGGAGGAAGACAGAATCAGATCTCTCCACCAAGGGCAAGACCACCACCACCCAGGCAACCAGGGCCGATTCCACTGGTCCAAATCCTTTGACCACATGTACAACCACCACCACCACAACCCCTTATTCCACGGCTTACCCCCCCACCTACTGTAAACCAAGCGGTGAGTGTTATTAGCTTGGAAGCTAAAGGGAAGGAAAAGGTAGACGAACCAGTTCGAGAGAAGCACAAAGGTAAAGCAAAAGTAGAAGAAGTGGATGCCATGGGAGTGAAGCGTGCCAGGAACGAAGAAGCCTCTCAAAAAGAAGAGAAAATGAAAGGAAAAGGCGAGTCTAGCAAGCAGGCATCTAAGCCTGGACGAAAGATCGACATTGTGGATTTTTCACTAGGTGAGTATGCTAAACCATATGACTTAGTTCAAGATGTGTTGATGTAGGGCCCAAAGATAACTTGGCCCCAATTACTCCATCTTGCACTAAGGATGAAGAGGCAATGGAAGAAGATGGTAAGTACAAGAAGATTAAGACGAAGGATAGCTGGGGCTATCTTTGGGAGGGACCTTGACGACATCCTACCAACCATGGATGCCCACATCAAGGGGCAACATATCTCAAACTTCTACATAGATGGTGGTGCGCAGATATGCGTCATGAGTGAAAAAATGATGCACCATCTAGGCCTAGAGGTGAGTAGGCTAGCACCCTGCCGAGTCAAAATGGCAAATATCGTAAGAGTGAAATGCGTAGGCATTGTGAATGCGGTCAAAGTAAAGGCATTCAATACAGAAGTGGAGGTAGAAATTTTCATGCCACACAAAGGGGAAGGCAACCCTATCATTCTTGGAAGACCCTGGCTCATGGCTATGGAAGCTAAGCAAGAGTGGAGTACCGGAATGATTCAGATGAAGGACGCTAAAGGGAAGTCCATATTCTACGACATGAGGACTGGGAAGCAACACAACATGATCTTGGAGGCAACAACAACTGAAGAAAGTGACAGTAGCATCGAAGTGATGGGAGTCATCCTTAAAGACCCAAAAAGATTGACACAATCTGAAGCACCACCAACAAGCCAAGAGGGACCATCAAGTACGCAATCCTCAGAGGATACAAGTAGGTTACATCGGATGCTCTCCAATGAGTCAACCGGTGAAGAGAGGAAGGCATATGTCTCCATGCTAAGTAACTTCACCACATTGTTCATTGATGGTTATGATAAGATAACAGGAATCACAGTAGTACAACCCCACATAAGACTCAAGGAAGGAAGTAAACCCGTAGTGAAAAAGCTCAGAAGACTTGGGGTAATCCAACAAGGGACACTACTCAAAGAAGTGAGGAATTTGCTACGGCAGGTTTCATTTACCCCGTTGAAGACACAAAATGGGTCTCTCCAGTAGTAGTCAAACCAAAGAAGAATTGCAAGTGGAGAGTCCGTGTGGACTATAAACCTCTCAATGCAGCCACAAAGAGGGATCACTTTCCCCTCCCATTCCAAGATGAAATTCTCAATGAAGTGGCAGGTCATGAGCGCTACATAGTATGTGTTGGCTACTCATGATACTTTCAAATTAGTATTGCAGAAGAAGACTAGAAAAAAACAACTTTCATAACACCTTGGGGATGCTTTGCTTACAGAGTGATGCCTTTTGGCCTCACCAACGCTCCGGCCACATTCCAGCGTTATGTGACTTTTGTCTTCCAAGCATACTTTGGAACGTCAATACGGGTCTTCCTAGATAATTTTTGCATCTATAGTTCACGCTCCCTCCATTTGAGCAAAGTCTATGATGGCCTGACCAGGCTACAAACCTTGGGTGGCCAGCTCAACGTGGATAAGTGTCACATTGATGAAAGCAAAGTCACTCTCGTTGGACATGTGATTTCAAAAAAAGGGATTGAGGCTGACCCTAGCAAGATTCAAGCTTTGGTATCTTTGTCATCATCCACCACAGCTAAGCAGTTGGTCTCTTTCCTTCAGAAGGTAAGATACTTAAGTAGGTTCATTCACTTGCTATCTCAAGCGGTTCTCCCTCTACAACAAGTCACCCACAGGGATGTCTTCTCATGGACTGAAGAAAATGAGTAGCAATTTACCGAGGTGAAGCAAATCCTAGCCACGCTTCCCACCATTTCACCCCCTAGATGGGACAAGCCATTTTATGTGAACCCCAGTGTAGGAAGTGATACACTTGGAGCCGTACTAGTGCAAAAGGACCCCCAAAATTCTTTCATGCGTCCTATCTACTTCTCTAGTCGTGTCATAACCCCATCAGAAAGGGATTCACCACAGTAGAGCACATGGTGCTTGCGCTAATGTTTACTACTACAAAGTTCCACTCTTATCTACTGCCTAGACCCTTTGTAATTTTGACAATGGAGGAGGTTTTTTCGTATGTAATGCGATACATGGATGTCTCATCTAGGATCTCTAAATGGTTGGTTAGATTACAAGAGTTTGACTACACCAAGCAAGTAGAAAACTCCACCAGGGCTAGTCTAGCAGGTATTCTTACTCATCGCCACTATGAGAAGAAGATGAAGCTAGGTCAACACGAAAGCAAAAGAAGAGACACCAATGGTAGAAAGTCCAAAGCTAGAAAGAGCTCACTCTCTTTTCTTTGACGGAGCAGACAAGAGAACAGTGGACCAGTCTGCAGCTTGCATCATCATTTTCAATGAGGAACAGGAAAGGGTATTCTCCATCGGCCAGCTGTTACACTCCCACTCCAACAATGAAGCAGAGTATGCAGCTTTAATTCTTGGGTTAGAACAGTATATTTTGCAAGGGATTCAACGCCTAAATGTGTTTAGCGATGCTCTGATTTTGATAAAGCAGATAAACGGCACTTGGGTTTGTAAAAATCAGGTTTTACTTGATCAACTACGCCAAGTTAAGGATCTTTTAAGAAAGTTTGAAGCAGTTCAATTAATTTCATGTCCCCAGGACTGAAAATCAGGAGGCAGATGCTCTAGCCAAGGAAAGAATACAAGACGTTCCCATGGGAGCAATCAAACTAAAACTACCCCTCTTTCAAGGTAGTGATGCTATGCCTGATATTATTAGCTTCTTAGACACATGAGAATGTCCGGAAGGGTACACTAAGGGCCAAAAACAGTGGCTGGTAAGGAAGGCTACACGATACCGCCTTGTAAACGACCGCTTGTATTGTAAAGGCAAGGATCAGATTCTCAGGCGAGTACAAACCTCCAGTGAGATCACGGAGGTAATTTCAAGTTGCCATGATGGTGTCTGCGGCGTTCATTTTGCTTTAGATATCACCAGTAGGAAGATTCTACAGGCAGGATACTCTTGGCCTAGTCTGAACAGGGATGTGCATCATTGGTGTAAAACATGCAAGGCCCATCAAGTGGCCTATGATGTCACACTAACCTATGAACCATAGAATCCTATCATCTCATACGGTCCGTTTGAGAAATGGGGAATAGATGCAATCGGTCCTCTACCAAGGGCCCGCATTACAACCCAAGAGGTAGCAAAGTTCATATTTGAGCACATCTGTTGTCATTTTAGCACTCCTCTTGAGATAATATCTAATAGGGGACCAGGTTTCAGAAGCGATCTGGTGGGAGAACTGATGAAAAAGTTACGCATTACACGCCGACATTCCACACCATACTATCCACAGTGCAATGGCCTAGTGGAAAAGGTAAACGAAATGATCTACAAAATCATCACAAAGCAGGTGAATAACCACACAGGTGACTGGGATAAACATCTCATGGCCGCTCTATGGGCCTACCAAATGACGTTCCGAATATCATTAGGTTTCACCCCTTTCCATCTAGTTTACGGAAAGGAGGCAATTCTACCCATTGAGGTACAGATAGCCAGTTTACGAGTCATGGCTAGCCAATTACAGTGCCCAATTGTAAATCTCCGCAACCACATCCTGGATCTGGAAAGGCTCCAAGTAGATAGGGAAGATGCAATCAATCACTATGCAGTGCAGACAGAGCGACGCCGGCTCACCTTCAATCAAGGGCTTAAGGAAAAGGGCCTGGAAAAAGGCATGTTAGTATTGAGATACAACAATAGATTTGACACCAGGAAGGACAAGAATTTCAACCCAGATGGGAAGGACCATTCATTGTCAAAAGGTGCTATGACAATGGCAATTATAAGTTGATGGAAGCAGATGGGAGAATTCACAAGACTAGAGTCAATGGATGGAGGCTAAAGAGGTATTTCCTTAGGTTTGATCCAGAGTTCATGCTAGATATTCTAGAAAAGGGAGAACCCTCCAACTCCGCGACTAAAGAATCAGAGGTAGGGCTAGAAGCATGAATGCCTCTAACCAAACGGGAGGGCTAATGATGGCCGGTTTTCGAAACCGTGTCCGCGAGAACCAAACCCCAAGAAGGGGAGAGCATATTACCAAGAAAAAAAACGATAAAAAATAGTTTTTTTAAAACATTCACCATCCCTCTAGCCTTAACCACTGGCGGGATGCCACCAATTTGGCCAGATCTCTCCATTATCGCCAGAAGATAGAGCCCTCTCTCTCCCTCCTGCTCGGCACCGCCAACTCTCTCTCTCTCTCTCTCTCTCTCTCTCTCTCTCTCTCTCATCTCTCTCTCTCTCTCTCTCTCTCCTCTCTCTCTCTCTCTCTCTCTCTCTCTCTCTCTCTCTCCTCTCTCTCTCTCTCTCTCTCTCTCTCTCTTACCTTGCCTCTGCATCGCTTGGCCCAATGGGGCGCATAAAAAACACTGCCACCGTCTATATTTCCTGACGGGCCGCCACGCTTTTGTAAAGTTCTCTCTCTCTCTTTCATTATTCACAAGCTCTCTCTCTCTCTCTCTCTCTCTCTCTCTCTCTCTCTCTCTCTCTCTCTCTCTTCGCTCGTCCATCCCCCCCCCCCCCCCACCCCCCCCCCCCCCCCCCCCCCCGCCCCCCCCCCCCCCCCCCCACCCCCCCCCCCCCCCCCCCCCCCCCCCCCCCCCCCCCCCCCCCCCCCCCCCCCCCCCCCCCCCCCCCCCCCCTCTCCCTCCTCTTTCTCTCTCTCATAACCCAATCCCCTCTTCCCCCCCCCCCCCCCCCCCCCCCCTCTCTTCTCTCTCTCTCTCTCTCTCTCTCTCTTCTCTCTCTCTCTCTCTCTCTCTCTCTCTCTCTCTCTCTCTCTCTCTCTCTCTCTCTATAACCCAATCCCCTCTCGCTCTCTGTCGAACAGCGGGCCCGAGCCTCACTCTCCCTCTCTCGCACTCTCGTCAGTCCGCAGGCGCCGCCACAGAACACGCTCTCTCTCTCTCTTATCTTAATCAACACACACACACACACCCTTACACGCCCGCTGCTAACTCTCTCGCGCTCTCTCTGTGTCGAGCCCGCAGGCTGTGCAGTGTACATGCACTCTCTCTCTCTCTCTCTCTCTCTATCTCTCTCTCATCCTCACACACTCCCTTTCCCCCTCCCTTGCCACTTGCACCCTTTGAGTCAGCCCGCAGGCCAGCTGAGCCTCACTCTCCCTCTCTCGCACTGTCGGCCTATGCAGGCGCCGCAACAGGGTGCCACTCTCTCTCTCTCTCTCTCTCACTTACACACACACACTTACACACACACACACACCTACCCCATGCCCCTCCACCCCCTCTCATACCCTCACACACACACACACACACACACACACACTCCTAACCCCCCGCCCCCCCGCGTTTGTGTCGACCATCGCCAGAGCAAAAAAAGAAAATAAATAAATAAATAACATATATATTATATATGTAATTACACTCTTTCCCTGTTCCCACGCACCCCCTTCCGTTTACACACACCCACACACACTCACTTAACCCCACATACATACACCCATACATATAGCATACACGCACTCACATATCCATACATACATGAGCATGCCTACATGCACGAGTATAAATACACACATACACGCGCACGCATATACGCACACACTAAAAAAAATAATAAAAAAACCAAGGAATCAACGTCATCAACAAAAAGAAAAGAAGACGGCCAAGTCGCCCGCCGCCAACACCGAAACAAGAAAAGACGCCGAAGGCATGCCCCGGCCGACCCAAAAATGACGAATGCGCTAACCGACGCACCAGCTAGGCTGCCGTTCACCGGCATCACATCCGCAACGCCCTCTTCAATAAAATTCGTAGGTTGTCATCATTTTTCCCAGTTTTAAAACAAATCTTGTACAAAATCCCAATTTATAAATTATCACCTCTCTCTAGGTGATGGCCACAAAGGCCCACCTAGGAGTTTTCCTTTATAATATTTCCCAAGACAAAGCAAGGGTCAACCATCCAGGACCCACCGCCTTGCTTTGTCTCCCCTGATTAGAACCCTAATCTAATCAGATTACCCTAATCTAAAGCAGCCAGCACCTATAAAAGGGCACCGAGTGGTCACTATCAAGGGGGATTGATTTGGAAAATTCACAAGAGATTGTGAGAGATTGGGGAGGTGTGCAGTTTCATCAGAGGTGAGCACTTGGTAGTCTTTTGGTGGGAGGGATTGGCAACATTTGCATAACGAGAGAGGGGACTTAGTGTAGCGATTTTCTTTGGGAACTTGCACCATGTAAAGAAGTTATGTCTACATCTCGACTCCGATGGTCGAGACACACACACTCATGTTAGCAAGGTCTCCGTGTCCGTGAGTCATCTCTAGAGAATGTACTAGTAGGCTCACTATCTCTATCCCTCTATCACCATGATTGCCACCTCGTTGAAAATAAGGTTGCTATAAATATTGCAAGAAAATAGTTCTCCCTCACACCCCGAGGGTTTTCATCACCTTCATATTCTCTCTCTATTCTCTCTCTCTCTCTCTCTCTCTCTCTCTCTCTCTCTCTCTCTCTCGATGTGTAGAGTCTGTGATATTTCCAATCACTGTTGTCTGCATCCTAGCCGCTCAAAGCTAGGTGGTGCCCCCTATTCGCTTCAACGTGGCTGGCTCGCGGCGTGCATCGGCTCCTGGCGTTTTCAAGGCCGTCGGGGTCCGTGTCGCGCTTTGCCTTGTCAACAGGTAGAAAGACAACCATCAATCATACATCAAACAAGAAATCTTGAGCTTTTAGTAGGACAATTGTACAAGCACGGTAAGGATGGGATTTTGAGACTATATATACAGCCAAACAAATACAAATACTACCTCAAACAGGCTCATTAACAACATACGGCATTTCACAATGGAGAAACACAAACATACCAAAGACTAAAAAGACTAGGGGTCTACTGGCAAAACATGGAAAACAATGTCCATACTTACATAAAATCATGTGATATTTGTACAAAGCAACCTCTAGTGGAACATGCCACCCTATTTCAAGTAGTACAAGCACCCTGTAACATTTAATGGCCTAGTAACTTGTGTGTAGCAGAAAATAGCATTAACATAGTGAGCATTTCATTAGGATAGATTCCTAATGAGCATAGCAAGCTGTGATTGGATGGAGAGAGCAACAAAAAGCATAACACCTAGTTAGATAGGCATGAACAATACTTTAAAAGAAAGAGAAATTAAGCTATTGACAACAGTTGAAGACTCGATTTACATGGAGCCGATCCCCCCTCCAAAGGGCTTTGTATTATAGGTTTCCCCCATCAAGGGAGACATTTTACAATACAATACTTTGTTTTCCTTCAATAACTTGCTTGTGCAATGAAGATGGAAGCTTCAAGCACCATGCACACACTTATAAAACACAACATTCCCCCCTCCAAAGGGCTTTGTATTATAGGTTTCCCCCATCAAGGGAGACATTTTACAATACAATACTTTGTTTTCCTTCAATAACTTGCTTGTGCAATGAAGATGGAAGCTTCAAGCACCATGCACACACTTATAAAACACAACATCAGTTCCCTCATGCTCTCAGACCCAAGACCTCACACACCTTCGAAGATGGCGAGAGCTAGGAGGGTATGAGAGTAGATTGAGAGGAAGAAGGAGTAGTCTAACGAGAAATAAGTATATCTCCTCACATAATCACTCATAAAAGCTTACATAGATTAGTAATTAGCATGGTAGAGGAGATGAGCATGCATTGAAGCTTGGCTCTTGGTCGGATTTGCATCACAAAGCCAAGAGTTGTTGGTGTAGGGCCTCCCTTCTCACAAGCTTGGAGTAGATGATGAGCTTTCCATTAAAGCTTGAGAAGGAGAGAGAGTCTTCTTTGCTTCACACAGGAGATTGTGTGAGTGTGTGATAATGCCTTGCCAAAGCCACCCCCCTCTCTCTCTTGGTTGACCCCTCGTGCATTTTACTCATGGTGGCACCCCATTGGACCTTGCAAAGCTTAGCCAATGATAATTTAGAAGAATAAGTGATAGCCTTTTGACATGTGTCCCTCTTTCCCCTTTTGTGAGAGCTTTAGGTATTTAAGTAATGCAATTAAACTCTCATTGGACCCCTTTGTCTTTTGGCCAACAGGAATCAGGCAAGCCATTGGGCTGTTGAATGCTCATTGGACTACTTGGGAGATGTCCAATAGTCATCTACAGAGCTTAATTTCTATTGTTTTTTTTATCAAGTGTTTTAAAATGAATTAAACTAAATGTACTCTAGCCTAATTCTCATTGGTCCACCTCTATGGCCATCCAATAGGATTTGAATGCACCTTGGGGGAAACTGGGCTAGGGAGCTGACATGTGTCCCCTATTCCCTTTGTGTAAAGGGAGCCTAAGAGTGTGTGTGTTTGTTTCTATCTCATTCCCTAATAAAAGGGCTCTCCCCCTCCCACCTAGGGATTTGCAAAGACTTTTAGGTCTTCCAAAGGCATCCAATTTCCTTAAGGTTTGACCATTGGACTTTTTATTGAATTTTCGAACCTTAGCATTTTGGAAGTCTTAATCGGCTGAACCTTAGGGTCTTTGAAGCCCATTGACTCACATTGCTCTTTTGCAGATGGCACCCCCTTTGGATCCCTATTTTCCCTCCTTTGGATGCCTACTGTGGCCGATCTACAAGCTTAACCAATATTCTAGCTTTTTCTCCCCTGGTACTTTCCCATATTAAATGATCAGTTTAACATGAGAAAATCATTTAGGAGAATTAGATATTACTTATTATGACAACCCAAATGGAGTAATCACATAATCAAGTACTTAAAAAACAAGACCTTCCCAAACAGATGGGGTGAGGTAAGAATGAGAACTGTAGAAGAAGAAGCAAATCATTATTTGCTAATTGCAAACCAACTGTAAAGGTGGGGAAAGGACAAACAATTACGATTGTGTGCAATGGAAAGCAAATATTTCTTTATCCTAGAACAAGCACACTCGGGCCAACGAGGGGGACATTTCTCTGCTGATAAAACTGCAAAGCTAGTACTTCATGCAGGAATATAGTGACCAACGTTGTTTAGGGATGCGGAGGCATATGTCAAAAGATGTGATGAATGTGAATGCAGAAAACCACCCTTACGGAGAGATAAAATGCCATTACGGCCAATGATGGGAGTACGTGCTTTTGCCAAATGGGGAATAGATTTTATTTGCCCCATCATACCTCCTGCATACAAAAGGCACGCACAATACATCATAGTAGCAACAGATTATTTACCCAAATGGGTGGAAGCAAAGGCAACACAGAAAAATGATGCACGGACTATGACTCAGTTCCTTTTTGAACATATCTTTACCAGATACGGTCTACCCATTGAAATAGTGAGTGATAGAGGAACACACTTTGTGAACAACATCATTGAAAGCTTACTTGAAAAATTCATGGTGATCTATCTCAAATCCGTACCATACCACCCACAAGCTAACGAAAAAGCTGAGAGTACCAATAAAATCCTATGCATGGTGCTCATCAAAATATAGAGTGACTCAAGAAATGATTGGGATCAAAGGCTACACTCTGCATTATGGGCTTACAGGGTAGCTTTTAAAACTTCCATTGGAACCACTCCTTTTAACCTTGTGTTTGAGATTAATGCAATTCTACCCATGGAATTCTTAATTAACACAATACGAGTCGCAACACAATTAGGATTGACCAGACATGAACTGTCGGAGAGACTAGACATTGTGGAACCATTAGATGAAACCAGAATGAGAGCGGTAGCGGGTATATGCTAAACGAAAGCTCTCCATGATCAACATGTGATTAGCAAGGAGTTTCAAAAAGAGGATTACGTTTTGGTGTATACCCTAAAACAACACTCCAAAAAACTCAAAAAGCAAGAGATGGGGCCTTTTGTAATACATGATATATCACAATGTGGCGCCATCAAGCTTGCAAGATTGGTAGGTGAGGAGATGCCTAATTGGATGAGTGGCTGCAAGTTAAAGAAATATCTTCTTTTGCTGACACCAAAAGAAATCCAAACAATACATGCAACAGATCGGCGTGATATTCAGGAACACGCATAGTAAGAAGCCAAGATCAGAATATTAAAGTGGAAGGAGCGGGCAGACCCTTAGAGAAATAACCACTAGAATAATTGTACCAATTCCCCCCCAATTGCATCCATACAAATGGAGTCTACATGGTTAGGTGGTGATCTACAAATTATGTTGCAACTTGACGATGGTACCACCGAGCGCGCATTAGCGGACAATGAGGCAAGAGCAAATGTTGTCAACTACTCCACCTTTATGAAATTAACAAAAGAACCTCTGATGCCAAAGACTATTGGGTTCAAAGTGGTAGAAAAGGGAACAATGAACAGCATGGGACATGTAAATTTACCAATAACTATTGATGGAACAATTTATCCTCATGAGTGTCATGTGGTCAAGGATACATATCTTAACAAAGCGGTTATTCTGGGAGTGCCATGGATGCACACTTATCAAGCCACACCAAATTGGCAGGATAATACCTTACTACTCATGCTAGATGACAAATCTTTTGCCACACCATTTGTACAATCAGACTACATATGGAAACCTCTCCAATAACCATCTGCTCCAATCCAACGATGTAATTAAATGGTGATCAGGAAAATTTGGATAAAAAAGTCCATTATGCAAACCCATCCGAAGAACTTATGGTTACCCTAACAAAATGGTACTACAAGTCCACCCACACAACATCAACCAAACCCAACCCTCAACAAACCACCCAAGGCTTTTGTCAAGCAAACTCGGTCTATCCAAACACCATCGAAAACCAAAAGAAGTCATTTGGATATGGAAACAGAAATCGATTCGCTCACTGGATGACTTGAACCTGAAGTCAACATCAAAGCGATTTTAGTGGCGTTTAAAACAGCACCCGCAATCAAAAGAGAATGCAGTGTCACAACTTCTAGATGCCACAATCAAACAACGAGTGCGTCTTCTACAACTACTTTTGTTCGGACCACGCAGCTTCAACCTAACCTCATCATTGAAATCCCCTGAACTTGTTGTTCCAAACCCATATCTTGCACAACACTTTGTTACCCCATGCATATCTTCAATTCGCATCATAGAGCCACAATATATGGCTATGGATAAACACTTACTTCGTACCCATGCACTTTGACACATGTTTGTATGGGATGACTCACTATAGGAAAGGGGAGAAAATGCAGCAAGATAATCATATTTTTATATATATATATATATATATTTTTTTTCTTTTTCTTTTCCTTTAACAAAATTTTAGAGTTTTTAAACTTAGCAGGCATAATCGTGAGCCATATTGACACCATCTAAATGTCGGGTTAAGAATATGTATGTATGAGTAATTACAATAATTTTGGTAAACTTGTGGCCAATCTATACTATCTATTAAGTAGACAAGGATTCCAGCCTACCACGTGGCAAAAGGAGAGCTACTGCAATGGACTTGGCCGGTAAATGAGGGAGGAAAGCCAACATGTGGGGAGTGGGACAGCTAGGCCATGTGGCAAAAATTGCCATCACGAAGCGAAAAGACAACATGGATGATGGTGGTGTGCATGCTCATAATTTTAAAAAAGGATTGTAGCCATTGACCGCCTACACCAGGTGATGATCGTATAGATGCATGAGCGGGCTGAGAAGGGGGGGCTCATGTGGTCTTATTGCAAGCACCAATATAGGCATTACCTACACTCACCCTTATTTCTGCAACCATCGTTGTGCAATGCTATAGCGAGCAACCATAGGGGAAAGTGCGCGCGCGCGCTCGCGCGCGCGCGTGTGTGTGTGTGTGTGTGTGTGTGTGTGTGTGTGTGTGTGTGTGTGTGAGAGAGAGAGAGAGAGAGAGAGAGAGAGAGAGAGAGAGAGAGAGAGAGAGAGAGAGAGAGAGAGAGAGAGAGCGATCATAATTTAAAAAAAGGATTGCACCCATTAGCCGCCTACAAGTATAGATGCATGAGCGGGCTGAGAATGTGGTCTTATTGCAAGCACCAATATAGGCATCACCTACACTCACCCTTATTTCTGCAACCATCATTGTGCAATGCTATGACGAGCACACATGGGAATGCGCGCGCGCATGTGTGTGTGTGTGTGTGTCTGAGAGTGAGTGTGAGAGAGAGAGTGTGGACATGGTGGATTTGAAGATCTTGCTAAGGGGTCCACCGATGAACCTCGAGACATCCATAACATGCGTCCGATTAAATGGTGTCAAGTCGTGAAGATTGCTGGCCAGTAATCAAGGTTGACTGTTGCCTCTGTCGCTCGCAAGGACGCCGCGGGTGCTCAAGACGCAGACCATGTGCTTCACTAACTTTGCCCTCTCTTTCACCGATTGCTGGGCTAAGGTTAGAATGAAAGATGCAACGTTGTGAGACTGCACTGCCCCAAAACTGCCTGGCAGTTTTTCACCATACTATGGAGACCGGTGTAGAGGAATTGGTGTCAAGAGAGAGAGTATCTAGGTTGCATAGAGACGGATGGTACTTGCAGCATGCCTTGCCATTGCGGTAGGGGATGACCGATGCCTTCAATTACGGCAAAGTGTGCAGGGGAAGTGGCCAAGAGCGAGCGCAACAAGATGGCGTCGAGACAAATGAGGAGAGTATGGAGGGGACGGTCATGGCCACCATAGCGCGCCAGCACTGTCCTTGCTCTTTTGTTCACATTGCCATCGAGAGAGAGAGGAGAGAGAGAGAGAGAGAGAGAGAGAGAGAGAGAGAGAGAGAGAGAGAGAGAGAGAGAGAGAGAGAGAGAGAGAGAGAGAGAGAGAGAGAGAAACATACGTTGGTCACCGTTAGCAAGGTTTTTTTTAAAACTTTAAAAATAGAATTTTAAAGAAAGGAAAGGAGGGAGGGAGGGAGGGAGGAGAGAGAGAGAGAGAGAGAGAGAGAGAGAGAGAGAGAGAGAGAGAGAGAGAGAGAGAGAGAGAGAGAGAGAGAGAGAGAGAGAGAGAGACCATACGTTGAGTCACCGTTAGCAAGGTTTTTTTTTAAACTTAAAAAATAGAATTTTAAAGAAAAAGGAAAGGAGGGAGGGAGGAGCGAGAGAGAGAGAGAGAGAGAGAGAGAGAGAGAGATAGAGAGAGAGAGAGAGAGAGAGAGAGAGAGAGAGAGAGAGAAGAGAGAGAGGAGAGAGAGAGAGAGAGAGAGAGAGATAGAGAGAGAGAGAGAGACAAACAAAACACAAATTCAAAAAACTAAAATCTATACTATAGATGAAGGAGAGAGAAATTCAGGCGGCCCCACGTGTCAACATACGCTTCATCCGGTAGCTTTCAAAATCTAGGCCAGTGTGCCATGTGCCCTGCGCGAAGTGAAACAGTGGACAGGCGAGAGCACAGAGACACTTAGAGAGAGAGAGAGAGAGAGAGAGAGAGAGAGAGAGAGAGAGAGAGAGAGAGAGAGAGAGAGAGAGAGAGAGAGATTTTATTATCGTCCTCGGAGGCCAAATATGACCTATGGGACCAAAGTTACATGTGATGTAGTATGTGTATGGCTGATGAGTGACTCTCGATGCTCCAAAATTGTAGTGATGAGAGTTGCAATGGAGAGCCCACACTTTGGCCGGGAGAGGAAAGTGTGTAGGTCTAAGTTATGGCTGAAAATGTGAGAGAAGCAAGTTCGGATGTGATCAAAAGCTGAGCACTCTAGTAGTGTGTGGTACTCAGACTCTCAAACTTGCAGTGAGCATAATGTGCACAATCGATTTGACTCTTCTCCATTGCCCCAACGCCCTATCTCGCATCGAAGGAAATAGGAGGTAAGCCGAATTGCTGCGATAGTGCGTATCGCGGACAAGGGAATAGGCTCAAGCATGTAAGTGTGAGTACGGTTTCCTCTCTCAGCGAAGAACATGGTTTTGTAGTTGGGGGCAATATAGGTGGTGTAATGTATGAAGCCTGACCCACCGGATTTCTCCCAAGCTGTAATACATTGGCGTTGTAGAAAAGCTTCATTCACTTGAGAGTCAATTGAAGTATCATGTAGCAAGTGTAATGCATCCCATCTCCCAAACCACTTCTTTATGTCTTGCATCCATCCCGTGCTCAAGATCTTGCGTTTATGTGTCTTTTGAACTTTTTTGCTTGCTTCCCATGAAATTGTAGGAAGTCGATGTGAGGGGTTTTGACGCATCTTTATCATGTACTCCACAACCCTTTCCATGCCCATAACCTCAATTGGAAGAGATCCCGACTCAAGAAGTAGGAGCATATATGGTGTTTGTGTCTTAACTTGGAGAAAGTTTGTAAGAAAACGCTTTTGGACATTCTCAAACTCTTTCCAAGTAGACTTTGAGATGCTCCCGCCCCACACTTCAACTCCATAAAGAAGAACCGGTGTCACCAATGCATCAAAAAGATACTTCTTGAGAACCCAACACTTGATGTTTCCCACATTACACATGTTCTCAAATGCATAATATGCTCTCTTTCCCGCTTCCAAACGACGCATAACACATTCATGCCACTTGTGATTGGATGGAACCTCAAGGCCAAGGTACTTAAAGCTCTCAACAACTTCAAGTGTCTCGTTGTTGTACACAATGCATGGCTTCTCCTTATGGTTGGTTTTCAAAAGCATAACCTTTGTTTTGGATTCATTTACAATCAGCCCACTATGCAAGCAAAAGTTCTCAAGGACAACCATAAGCTTTTGTGCATCTTCTAAAGTGTGTGCTAGAAGCACTACATCATCCGCATACAACAAAAGCATGATTACCGCATTGCAAATAGTGACCTCTTCAATGCATTCTTCTTGCATAAAGTCAAGTACCATTTGTTCCAATTGATCGATGCATAGACCAAAGAGAGTTGGTGACAATGGACATCCTTGTTTAACCCCAATAGTGCTTACAAAAATTTCTGAAATTTCTCTTCCCATGCGCAATTGACAAATCACCTTCTCATAGATTCGAGAAACCGCAAGCATAAACTCACTTGGCACTTGGAGTTCTTCCATCCTTCTCCACAAATTGTTACGTGGAATCATATCAAAGGCTTTCTTAAAGTCCACAAAACAACAATACAATCGCTTGACTTTCAACCGACTTTCCTCCATGAGAACACGAAGAGTGACAAGATGATCAATGGTGCTATGGCATCGACGAAAACCCACTTGTCCCTTTGCACGCTTGTCATTCTCTTCAGCCCAATCACTCAATTTCATCTCCATTATGCACCCAAACAACTTTGCCATAAGAGACCCAATCATTATAGTCCGGTAGTTGCTTACATTCTTTACATCCCCTCCTTTATGCAAAGGCTTAACCAATTAGTACTCCAATCATAAGGCATACCATGTTGAAGTGCAAGGTTGAACATATCACACATCCACTCATGGGTAAAATCTCCCGTCCATTTGATCATCTCCGGCTTGATACCTTGAAGATCTCCCGCTTTGCGAGTGGCCAACTTTTCAAGCCCACCGCATACATCCTCAATAGTAAAAAAAGACGGCATACATGGGAGTGAACCATAAAATGGCATTTTTTCAGTATTTTCTTGCTCATATAATTGCCTACAATGTGTGTACATATCCACTAGACTCAAGTTACCAAAATTCTCAACCCGCTTGCCTCTCAAGTTTCTCCAAAATCTTCCACATGCATGTGCCTTTTCTTGGACTTGAAATTCTTGTTGCTTTACTTCCCATCTTCTTCTCTTCTTTTGAATCAATGCCTTGTATATATGCAAATGACTTTGATAGTTGTCTTTGTCCATAGTTGCATCAAGCTTTATCAAGGACTTTCGAGCATCTTGACATTCTTTATGAAACCACCTTTTGCGTGATCTATCTTTGTTGATACCATGGAGATGCTTTATGGCAAAGCATTCTTCCGCACAAGAACAAATAGCTTTATTGAAAGCTTCCCATTTAGTTTCCAATGGTGCATCACATTGAAGCTTTGTCATCCATAATTTTTGCTCAACCATTTCAATGTACATTGGTGCCCATTTGAAATCCACACATAGTGATAACTTCTCTTTCCTTTGGCTGAGATTATCATGCTTAGTTGCTTCTCCACATGAAAGGTCAATACATAAGGTGCGATGGTCGGATTTCGGGGTCCATTGACCAAACATAAAACTCTTTATGCGATAAATGATGGCTTCAGAGAGTAGCATATAGTAAATCACACTATCCCCATTATGTCTTCTACATGTAAATCCATTGGTTCCACTCCACAAAGATACACCATTGGCAATGAGCATACCCGTGCTATTACACATGTGTAAAAGTAACTTTCCATAGTGATCCGGCTCCTTCTCATCCATTGAAGTACGATCATACAAGTGAACTTCCTCCAACTCCCTTGAAATGTATGGCATATCAAATTGTTGAGTATCATGTTGCAATGTTTTTGTGCGAGCATTCATATCCCCAAATACAATAACATCACCTTCACCTTTGAAATAAGCAATGTCCTCTTCCAAATCAGAAAATGGTTGATCTCTATCCATGCAAGCATAAAAGGGAGAATGATGATGAGGAATGTAGCAACCGGCTACAAAAATGGGTGCTCTTTTTGGTGTCATAATTTTCAGCCATACATAACGTTTTTACTTGTCATCTTTCACAATTGATACAAAATCTTCCAATCCTTTCTTAACCATACATGCTAACCCTCCTTGTCCTCTTCGTTGCTTGAGATTCTTTGACCACATCAATGAATGTACATTGTAATCCTCCAAGCCGTTAATCCTTTGTGTATCATGCTCCCAAGTTTCAACAAGAAGTACAACATCGGCTTTGCTTGTTAGTTCATCAATGCCAAACCCCCGCATTCCATGGGTATCCATTACAATTCCAAAAGCATATTTTCAATTGTAACTCGGTCTCATAGGTCACGCATCCCTATTTGCTTGAGAGACTTGCCTCCTCCTTGGGCACATTTTCTTCATGAGAGATCTCCTTGTTTTTATTATTCTTTTCCTCATATGCCTTGCGACGGATATTTTGTTGCTTAATAGTGCGATCTTCACATACAAAACATTTTGTATCCCTCAAATAGATCCAACTATTATCAAGGATAATCTTTCGCTTGGTCTCATCCGGCATGGTGCATACAATTGGCCGTTCTCCCGAGCGAGGAGCTCCTTGCTTCCCCACTCTATGTGCTCCATAGAACATAACTCCGGACATGCCAAAGTGGGTTTTGAAGAAATCTTCAATAACAATGGCAAGAGAAGGAGGTATCTCTAACTTCTCTTCGGGAATTCCACGAATAACAATGTTCTTGGAACGTTGCTCCCATTCCTTCAACTCCTCCACATCCACATTCTCAACATTCTTTGTTCTAACCATAGCTTGCATGAGTGAGGAATTAAAAACCACATTGCTACCACATACATCAGCCCAAGACTTGTTTGTGCATACATTTTTCATGTCGCATACATCCCGGCTCATAGTGTCAAGTTTATCCTCTTTCAATACATGGTCATGCTCTACTTTGCTCATCCGCTCCTTCAAAGCATTCAAGTCCACAAGAGAGCGTTTACATTCCTTGACTTCCTCTTCAAGTTGCATCAAACGTGTTGTTTGCATCTCAAGTGTCCTCTTGAGATTCTCATTCTCAACCACAAGTACCCTTAGTGTGCCATTCTCCATTGCAAGTGCTCGTAAGTCTTCACCTTGTTTGTTTACGGTCTCTTGCAATGATACCAAGTACGCCATGATCATGGTTTCCGATGTCGTTGGTTGGGTGGTTGTGTTGCTATCTCCACACTTAGGAGATTTTGGATCATTTTCCACAATGGTTGTGGACCTTGTTGAAGAAGAAGAACCCTTGCGAGTGCCGGAAGACATTGTATGTAAAATAGGAGATGAGAATTAATTTTGTTGAACCTGTTCACTTCGGAGGGAGAGAGAGAGAGAGAGAGAGAGAGAGAGAGAGAGAGAGAGAGAGAGAGAGAGAGAGAGAGAGAGAGCTCGCCGTCGCCAATGCAATCTTTATGCACGATGGCTTCTTTTCCCGTTCTCCACAGCAATTGCCCCTCTGTGGCAATGGTGCTCTCTCCTCATCGTTTTGGTTTGCGAAGACGATTCTCTGTTGAGGCAACAAGCTATCCAACGCCTGCACCACCTGGAGATTTTGAAGATTTTCCAGATGCCGGAGATGGTGACTACGAGAGTGGAGCTGAAGATGACGACTCTCCTCCCGATCTTGATGATGGTGCTCTCTACAGACCCTCTGAGTCGGAAAATTGACATGAGCCTCAAGATTGCAGTGGTGACTGTGAGTAGGAGCTAAGCTTGGAACACATACCCTCTTGAAAGTACTTTGTGGCATTGTAGTGGCTGTTACTTAATCACCTCATTAGATCAACTCCTATCTAGCCTGAGAGACATGGCTTGAATCTGCTCAAGAACTTTAGGATTACTGTCTTCGTCTAGGATGTTTTTGCTCACTGAGTTCAATTCTACTTTTGAGCTTGCAACTAAGATATGAAGATGGAAAGCAAGCTTGCATTCTAAACGTGGGTTATCAAAGGCCCAAAGAGAGAGCTGAGAATTCTTTTGCTATTATATGTTTGATTTTAAATCAAAGAGAGAGAGAGAGAGAGAGAGAGAGAGAGAGAGAGAGAGAGGAGAGAGAGAGAGAGAGAGAGAGAGAGAGAGAGAGAGAGAGAGAGAGAATCGTGACAGTGCGAGCCTCAGCTTCAGCACACAAGTGTGGAACCTCACTGAGGTGGATTGAAATTTGTAGGTCCCTGCGCTAAGAGACAGAACCCTACCAGTGTCGTTTGTGTGCGTGAGAGAGAGAGAGAGAGAGAGAGGAGAGAGAGAGAGAGAGAGAGAGAGAGGAGAGAGAGAGAGAGAGAGAGAATCAGGAGAATCGTGACAATGCTTTGATGTGGAGAGAGAGAGCCTCAGGCATGCGCTTTGATGCGGAGAGAGAGAGAGAGAGAGAGAGGAGAGAGAGAGGAGAGAGAGAGAGAGAGAGAGAGAGAGCTATGCGCAGAATTCCTTTCTCCTTGAATTTTCTCAGACATACAGAATTCCTATCCTTGAATTTGCCAAGATGAACTTAAGGAGGGAGAAGAGAGAGAGAGAGAGAGAGAGAGGAGAGAGAGAGAGAGAGAGAGAGAGGAGAGAGAGAGGAGAGAGAGAGAGAGAGAGAGAGAGAGAGAGAGAGAGAGAGAGAGAGAGAGAGAGAGAGAGACAAACAAAACATAAATTCAAAAAACTAAAATCTATACTATAGATGAAGGAGAGAGAAATTCAGGCAGCCACGTGTCAACATAAGCTTCATCCGGTAGCTTTCAAAATCTAGGCCAGTGTGCCATGTGCCCTGCGGGAAGTGAAACAGTGGACAGGCGAGAGCACAGAGACACTTAGAGAGAGAGAGAGAGAGAGAGAGAGAGAGAGAGAGAGAGAGAGAGAGAGAGAGAGAGAGAGAGAGAGAGAGAGAGAGAGAGAGAGAGAGAGAGAGAGAGAGAGAGCTTGCCATCGCCAATGCAATCTTTATGCACGATGGCTTCTTTTCCCGTTCTCCACAGCAATTGCCCCTCTGTGGCAATGGTGCTCTCTCCTCATCGTTTTGGTTTGCGAAGACGATTCTCTGTTGAGGCAACAAGCTATCCAACACCTGCACCACCTGGAGATTTTGAAGATTTTCCAGATGCCGGAGATGGTGACTACGAGAGTGGAGCTGAAGATGACGACCCTCCTCCCGATCTTGATGATGGTGCTCTCTATAGACCCTCTGAGTCGGAAACTTGACATGAGCCTCAAGATTGCAGTGGTGACTGTGAGTAGGAGCTAAGCTTGGAACACATACCCTCTTCAAAGTACTTTGTGGCATTGTAGTGGCTGTTACTTAATCACCTCATTAGATCAACTCCTATCTAGCCTGAGAGACATGGCTTGAATTTGCTCAAGAACTTTAGGACTACTGTCTTCGTCTAGGATGTTTTTGCTCACTGAGTTCAATTCTACTTTTGAGCTTGCAACTAAGATATGAAGATGGAAAGCAAGCTTGCATTCTAAACGTGGGTTATCAAAGGCCCAAAGAGAGAGCTGAGAATTCTTTTGCTATTATATGTTTGATTTTAAATCAAAGAGAGAGAGAGAGAGAGAGAGAGAGAGAGAGAAGAGAGAGAAGAGAGAGAGAGAGAGAGAGAGAGAGAGAGAGAGAGTAGAGAGAGAGAGAGAGAGAGAATCGTGACAGTGCGAGCCTCAACTTCAGCACACAAGTGTGGAACCTCACTGAGGTGGATTGAAATTTGTAGGTCCCTGCGCTAAGAGACAGAACCCTACCAGTGTTGTTTGTGTGCGTATGAGAGAGAGAGAGAGAGAGAGAGAGAGAGAGAGAGAGAGAGAGAGAGAGAGAGAGAGAGAGAGAGAGAGAGAGAGAGAGAGAGAGAGAGCTATGCGCAGAATTCCTTTCTCCTTGAATTTTTCAGACATACAGAATTCCTTTCCTTGAATTTGTCAAGATGAATTTTTTTAAAATTACATTGTTTTTTGAAGTTTTACACTATTTTTCTCTATTTTGGAGCGGAATTTCTCCTTTCTAGCTTGCCCTCCACCGTCATTCTTGAAATTGAAAACAACACGATATTAAGTTGAGACACATTTTTTCTGGAACATTGCCTCCCTTTAATAGGTTGTTTTGATTTTTCAACCGGCTCAAGGCTAAGTTGAGGGACACTTTTCCTCTACACTGTCAATGACAATGACATTGTCACAAAAAGAGAGATAAGTTGAGGCACACTTTTCCTTTACAGTGTCAATGACAATGACATTGTCACAGAAAGAGAGAGAGAGAGAGAGAGAGAGAGAGAGAGAGAGAGAGAGAGAGAGAGAGAGAGAGAGAGAGAGAGAGAGAGAGAGAGAGAGAGAGATTGTGTTCCCCATGGAGAGGAATTGATAATCACCATTGCTATCGCAAAAACCATTTTCCCAAACATATAAAATTCCTTTTCTTAAATTTGTCAAGAGGAAAAATTTAAAAGTAAGGTCATTTTTTCAAAATTTTACACTATTTTTCTCTATTTTGGGGCAGAATTTCTCCTTTAAGCTTGCCTTCAACCGGCATTTTTGAAAATTGAAAACGACACGATATTAAGCTTTGACACATTTTTCATGAACACTGTATCGTAGTAATTAGGCGGGATGACTTGCATTCAGTGGGAAGCAAACTTATAAGGACTCGAGGAGGACAATTGAGGTCAGTGTGACTTGAGCATGACCATAGAGGTCCTATCTTTCAGTGGAAAGGCTTCTCTCATCAGACCTTGCATCAGACAACGTCCTGTCTTTCAATGCGAAAGCTGTTCTGAGGTCAGCATCCCACCTTTCAGTGCGAAAGCTACTCTGGGGTCAACATCCCTTCAGTGACGAGGGCAATGATGAGGAAGATGACGCTGCTGGTGATGATGATGCAAATGAGGACCCAACTCTTGCAAAGCTCCGAAGAGTTGAATGATTCCACCTGCTCAATCATACTTTAGCCAATGCAATCACCCATTGGTTTAGAATTTTGCTATGCTTAGCTAAGTTTCTGCCCAAAGACGCTTTAGGAGCGAGGTTTTCGAGATGAAGGCTAAATGCCAAAAGTGAGAGAAGCACACGATAGAGAGAGAGAGAGAGAGAGAGAGAGAGAGAGAGAGAGAGAGAGAGAGAGAGAGAGAGAGAGAGAGAGGAGAGAGAGAGAGAGAGAGAGAGAGAGAGAGAGAGAGAGAGGACCAGTTAAGAGAGATAGAGAAGTTGATATATATATCTATATTGTAGATACTAGGGGGAGGGATCCAAGCAGCCTCCTGGGCCATGTGGGTGAAACCAAATCAAACAGCGAGAGCGACACACACACAGTACACACACACACACACACACACACACACACACACACACACACACACACACACACACACAAAGTGAGTGCCACTAAATGCAACAAGTCGTGACTATAGACACGTGCACACACTTACAGGGTCCATGTTCGTGATCCTCTCTCTCCCCCTCTCTCTCTCTCTCTTTGAAGATAGAGAGAGAAAGGATAATCCGTATGAAATGTTTGCGAGCATAAGTGAAAATGCACAATAACTCACACGATAATCTTCTTCCTCCCCCTCTCTCACTCTCTCGCACCCAACATGGAGTGGAATAAATCGGCATTTGACATCATGTAAACAAGTATCATCAAATTAATTAATTTGTGTCATAGTAAGAGCGAGCGAGACCCGCCGGTAGGCGGGTCGCGCAAGCTAGTTAATAATAATTGTGGGTAATTTTTCTTTAAGTCTAGCACTGAAAAGCTAAAAAGGACAAATAAGCAAGAAAAATTAATAAGTTGAGCCAGAAAAGTCGGAATTGACTTTTGAAAGCAAACGCCAAAACTTCAAAGCAAGGGCTTTAAACATGGAAAATATGAAAAGGTTTGGCACACGATGGATTTTGAGCCAACGTCTAGGGATCAAAATTGTAGATTAAAGGCTATTTGTCGATTGAATATGAGAATGGAGGACATGTCAAATTGTAGGTGATACGAACATCAAGATATGATCAATGGAGGTGAGTATGAGTGGGGCATTCCGGGTAGATAGGGAACATATAGTCAAATGGGGCAAAATATTCTCATTTGCATTCACACACACACACACACACACACACACACACACACACACACACACACACACACACACACACACACACACACTCACACTTATCTAGCTGACAATTCCTTGGCTAACCCTTGGTTGACTGCATTTGCATTCACACACACACACACACACACACACACACACACACACACACACACACACACACACACACACACACACACACACACACACACACACACACACACTTATCTAGCCAACAATTCCTTGGCTAACCCTTGGTTGACTGCTTCCCTCTTTGGTGATCTTGCTCTCGCTATCTGGACGGTAGTGATTTTGGTAAACCTTGGCTGGCTATAGATAATGCTTGAATGCATTGGTATACGTTATCCACAATCTGTTCAATTTGAAAAAAATGACCCATGACACACCAATACCAACAAAAATACCTCATTGGACTTTTCCGTAATTCTGTGACTCGTCCACTTGAAATATATATGCTGCTGATAATTTTGTACTTGGGATTTATTTCTATCACCCTTGTGTGGTAGATTGGGTATACCATTTCTCTCTTGAATAACAGGTCTTGAGTTCAACTCTTGTCGGATAGAGCCTTGTGGTCTCTTGGGATATTTTAATACAATGATAATATTCTGTTCTTCTTTTTCTTCTTTGGGTTTAGTTGAGTTCCCACTTGTTAGCTTGTATCGATATTAATGTTCACACATGGACTCCTTTATGGTGGTGTCAAGACTCCAATCGGTTGACTCTAATGTGTGGTTTACAATCAATCCACTTATGGTATATACTTACCCTCACATGCACCTACTCACATGATGGGCCTACCCACATGATGGGCGCGTGGTTCTTTGAATTGCTTGGTACTCGCCACACCTTATCTCTGCGATAGAAAACCTTGCATACATTTGTGCAATCCTTTGATTAGAAGTCAACATGAAGCATCGTGCACACGGCCCCTAGCAAAGCTTACTCCTGGCTCGTCACAATCTCTTCTCATCAGTGTTCGTTCATCCCTTTGCCTCCCTGCGCACAAATCCTTGAGAGTCTCTATTATTTGCCGCAAGCTCGACCCCTCCTCTGACAGAAACTTCTACTCCTTCCCCCGCTTCGTCACCCATGTCGACGACGCCTTCTTGCAGACCCTCACCCAACTCTATAGAGATCGTATCTCTACCAATTCAGAAATCCTTGATCTCATGAGCTCTTGAGATGTACACAAGGTACCTTACTCAACACACACACACACACACACACACACACACACACACACACACACACACACACACACACACACACACACACACACACACACGCACACACGCACACACGCACGCACGCACGCACGCACGCACGCACGCACGCACACACACACACACACACACACCACACACACACACACACACACACACACACACACACACACACAAATGCATCAGTATCGTAACTATACAGGGTGTCACAGAAGCATGCCGGCCTACTTTTAGGCACTGAATGATAACCATGATGGCTCACATCTGGAATCCATGCCCTTGAGGTTCTATATCAGGTCTTGCATGATAATGTTTTCATTCACGAGAACGTGCTCTCGAACACACACACACACACACACACACACACAGCAATGATGCATCTCACCTTTCTGTTCTCGTATCATTGCCATGAATGCATGGGAAACTGTCTGCTTATAGTAAGTGTAAATGATTCATGGTATTTTGGCAGTCCATTGGGTCAGGAGAAATTCACACTTCTGTGGCTGTTTGCTACTCATATGGCTCACATCTAGGGATACCAAAACCTTTTCCTGAGCTCCTCGGTTTCCCATTCGAAGGATTCTAGGAGACCTCAGCATGTCTTTGCCATGCTCAAAATAACTCCCAAAGTGTTGACAAATTCTTTGCCTGCATGCCCTCGAGTACCTAAATTGCGGTGTTCATTGATGCTTTCATGTGAAGACGATGCTACTTTGTTAGCTATGTGACCTCTTGATTATGGTTCTCTACCTGAATAAACTTCAATCTGCAAGGTGTTTATTGAACTACAGTAATATACATGGTGTTCGAAAGGCTACCGCTATGGTGTGAACTCTTCCGCAACATGCTTCAATAGAGACCATTTGGGAGCTGGGATATATGGGAGCAAGACATACACACATACATCATGATTTTTCCCGTATTCGGCACACGATTTTCTGGACATACCAACGAATTCTCAAACATGCAAACTCATCCTGCAATGACTACTTCGAACAATCAGGTAGGCTCTAATGCCTACTAGGATATTTGGCTTGTGGTCATTCAACTGTTTTGGTAAATTCTAGGGTAAAATGGAATTAGTGGGCATGCACTTTGTCCGTCAACAGAAATGATGATTGCTTTCATTGTTGCTTGGACTGAGATTGTGGCTTATGATGACAAGCTTATAGATAATATTGGAACATGAATCTGTCTTACCTTTTTAGGATGAATCATAGAATAAGGGATAATGATTGAACTTAAATAATGATGATATGGCTTATTTGAACATAGCATCTGCAGTATGATTAAGGTTTTTTTAAAGAAATCTCAGTAAACAAGCATCCTGCTCGTTTTTTCTGGCTTCTCTGACTCATCAAAAGGAGTTGAACTATGTGGAGGGTCTTACAAGCAGTGGCATTTACTGATTGGGAAGTCGTTTAACGCTTTCTTATACTGTGATCATTATGATACAATGTCTGGTGGCTCTGTATGAAGACTGATGAGTTGAAAAAAATATTGAAGGATCTGCTATACAAAAAGCTCTTTTGGCCTCTTTTTTGGTCATCATTAATGACTTGGAATGATATAAAGGAATATGGTTACTTGGCATAAGTGTTAGATTAAACAATTTAACTTGAGATTTAGCTTAATGGGTTTTTTACTTGAAAGTAACACATATACATTGTTTTTCTTTTGAATGATTTTGTTTTGGATAATTTAGCTTGGAATTGTTGCTAGAAGCCTTAAACCTCTTGTGAGGGTCTCAACAAAGATGGCATGGATTGGATATTTGAGAATTTGTCCATTTTACAAAGAAAATGCTGCCCCTGTGAGGGTCTCAACAAGAGATGGCTTTGATTGGAAATTTTGCAATTATATCAGCTATACGAAGGAGATGTTGTCCAAAATGTTTACTTTTGCGGCATTGGTAATCTAGAAGATGGAATGGTACATAAGTGTCAAAAAAATCTTGCCTTTAAATATGGTAATCGACACCAAACATGGTAATTACTTTTGCATCAAATATGGTAATCGACCACTAGTGGTTTTTTGAGATGGCTCGGTGAGTATTGGGGCACACATGTAGATATGCTTTTGGTTGAGGAAATCATGTCGAAAACTTGTATACAAAACCATATAATGCTGGTCGGTGGGATAGTGGCCTTGTCATGATGCTTCCGTGTGCAGATCGAATCTTGGGAACATGACGCTCTTTTGAGCTATTTGAAGTCTTACACACACACACACACACACACACACACACACACACACACACACACACACAACACACACACACACACACACACACACACACACACCACACACACACACACACACACTCTACACTTTGGTTTTTTGACTCAGCTAAATCCTAAGATTGGTTGTTAGAAAGTAACATGTAGACGTATAGTAAACTGGGTTGTGTTTGAGAAATTTTTGCTATCAGTTTTGAAATATAATCATAATGCTCCCGGATTTTTATCAAAATGGTTTTGCGAGAGAATAGCATGCAACATATCTCTATTTTTACATTACATAAAATTTGTTTTGTCAATAAAGCTGGAAACCTCTCGTGGGGTCTTGTGGAGAGATGGCCTGAACTGAGATTTTTGAAATATTAATCGAATTACAGGGGAGATGCTACCCGGTTTTTGTCAAGTCATCTCGTTTACAAGGATATGTAACTCAAAAATGCATAAGTGATTGCATCATATATAGTAGTAGGTACTAGCATCATTTCTGTGGGGAAACTCACTAAATATTGGGATGCATAAGACTCTACACTCAAGAGGTTATCTTACTTTAAAGTCTAACTTAAATGACAATTCTGGGGGAAAGCTGTAAACTAGGTCTACAGGTGTGACATGGATAACAACTAGATCCAGTATCGACACCTGCAACACTCACAAACGTAGCCAGTCCTAACTGAATGTTTTTGTATGGATGCAAGTAACAGCTGGATCCTTCTCCATGTAGAGGTAGTGGAAGCTCATCCCAAAGGGTGGACACAGAGAGATACAACACTAATGATATCAATTTGTAATGATCAAAGATCAAATTTTTGATCAAAAAGACTGTATTATCCATCAGAAACGGAATGTTGTATTGGTGTATATGAAGTGATAATTGAGGTTTATGACATCTTGTTTTAAAATGTTGTTATTTAATATATTATTTAATACAATTGTCTTAAGTATGGTTCAAATATGACGGGATTTTCATACTTAAACACACACACACACACACACACACACACACACACACACACACACACACACACACACACACACACACACACACACACACACACATAGAGAGAGAGAGAGAGAGAGAGAGAGAGAGAGAGAGAGAGAGAGAGAGAGAGAGAGAGAGAGAGAGAGAGAGAGAGAGAGAGAGAGAGAAGCATAGAGTTTCTAGCTTTGTTTATGCTTGCTGCGACCACCTCGATAGCTCTTACTCCACCAGATTTGACACGTATGATCATTAATCCTACAAGAACACTTGTTTATGATCCACACTGCACCAGCATTACCAAAACAGTAGATCAAAGCAAATCAAAGTAAAAAATTTTGCAATTTGCCAAAGCCAATGGGGGAGTTCAAAACTTGCCCAAAACAAAAACCTTTTCTTCAGTAGACCCCTTATAATTGACAGAATCACTGCATGCAAAAACAGTTGCAAAAGGGGCTGAAGCGATTCATGTTCCCCAAACCCTAAAATCAAAGAAACTTTCATAGTGAGTTCTCCATAAGCCCAGGAACAACTTCCACTAACTGGAATTGCAAAATCCTTCCCAACATGGATCGTGATCCATGTACCTTGATGACAAAATCAAGGTAGAAGTTAATCACTAGCTGGAGGATGCAAAAGTATAACTGACCATGCAAAAATAGTCACAAAAAGGGGTCTTAAATTCATTATAACCTAATGATTTGTTACCTTCAGTCTGCAAATGGTCATTTGGAAGTAATCAAGGGTAAAATGGTCAGCATCCAAAAAAAAAAAAACGAAATAGGGTTAGGAGAAGAACATGAAGCTACCCCACTAGCCATAGCAACAATTGAAACATCTTGAGGCTTTATACCAAAGCAACTTAAAACAAGAGGGAGTCCGAAAGAGGGTGAAACACAAGAATCAGGGAGATCTGACACTAAAGGTCTAATTAGGGGAAAAGCAAAGTAAAACAGTACCTCTAAAGTCGTGTAAATTGCCTGGATTAATTTCCCCCTTCAGAGGAATTCAAAAACTGATGGAAGTTGGTGGGGAGATAGGCAAAACCGTGGTTTTTAGGCACAAATCATCCAGAGTCAAGGCATTATCAGATGTCAGTCAAAGGAAGTGCCCAAAAGTGGTTCAAAAAACCAATATGGTCAAGACGGGGAAAACATGACCTTAAAGTGGGAAATTGAGTAAACACAGGAAAAACAAGTCCAAATTTGAAAAAATTTCACTAGTGTGCTAGGAAGACCTATTGGAATATGTGTGCAAAAGGCTACCCCAATATCCTTCCCAACATGGATCGCGACCCATTAGCTTTCTGCCCAATCAGATAAAAATTTACATCATTTGGCTCAGAACACTAACCAAAGTCTAATTATGAAGTATCAATTCATTTGGATTCCAAAATCCACATCAAAATGCCAAATTTCACTAAGTCTGAGGATAATTACCAATAATTGACCTAAATACCAAACCAATGATCCAAATCCCAAAAATTTTGGACCAAGGCACCACCTTGATGATCCCTACTTGCTGGTATCACCAGATCTTCAAAATGTGTTCCAACATGGATTGCGATCCATGTACCTCAGTGCCAAATTTCATAGGTGACCTCATGCCCTAGTAACCCTAGATGCACTGGTGAAATTTAGTCAAATTTGGGGTAGTTTTGACAAAGGTATACTCATTTTTCATTTGATGGTCAAGTTTGCATTTTCTTCAACTTTCAGATAGTTTTTAATCTGAAACTAGCCTCATGATGCCTCAAAGAAAAGCACAAAGGGAGTGGGAAGCGGCTCCATACAAGATCACGGACATATCCTCAAATGAGAAAGCTCATATCATAGAACAGGTGCTAGAAACAATACCTGCAAACATATTCATCGAAAAGTTTCAAGCAGCAAACAGAGAGATAGTAAAGGCCACCCTTTTTCCAAGGGAATTGTGGGCATTACACCAGAGGTCCGAAGTGCTAGCAAAGGCTAGGTGTCTACAACTAGACAGTTTTCTACGACTACCTCCATGGGGAACAGACTTTAGAAGAGTGCATGAACTCATTAGTTCTGTTTAGTACAATGGAGAAGCCACCCTTACAGACAAAGATGGAGCTACAATCAAGGTTAAAATCACTACGAAGGTAATCAACAAATCTCTCCACCTCCAGCAGGGAACATACAATCTATTGCAAAAGACCAAAGCATAGATAATGACAAAGCATTCCTAAAGTAGAGAGGACACAAATTAACCTATCAAGACTTAATCTACTCAGAGACAGAACTACCGTTGTGCCTCATATTGCAACATTTCAAGGTACAAAAGACACCATGATACATTGAACTACTTTTGCACATGGCAGTGGTGATGGAAATGGGGTTAGCGGAAAGAAGAGTAGTCAGCTGTGACTTTGGCAACTACCTACTTGACAACATAGTGGAAGCAAATATCAAGGTAAGAGCAAGACTTACATGAATGTTGGACCAATGCTGACTAGAATTGTTTACCCAACGTTAGGAATGATTGATGAGCTACCGCTTGCGGAAGCACAACTGGATTTGATCCACAAATCTAAAAGAGCAGTAAAGCCAATAGCAGGTCCATCAACGAGGCCACAATTGAAAATCAAGAAAATGAGGTAGACCTCAAGAAGACATGACACTGACAGCGAGAAGACAGAATCAGATGCACCAAACAACGAAGAAGCCGGGTCAAGAGAAAGAGAAACTCCTTCCGAATATCAGTCTTTAGATGAGGAACGTGGAAGTGAATTTTCACTTAGACACATAAGACTAAAAAAGAGGCCAACTCGGGCCGCAGAGGCAATCCCCATCACCCAAGCCCTAAGGACAATGGAAGAGGCACATGCATAAAGAAGGAAAGACTCCGCCAACAGAAACAAAAGGAAAAGAGAAGTCAGGGAACAAAAGCGGATGATGAAAGAGAAAAAGAAGAGGACGTGCCTCTACAACAAAAAAAATCAGAAGCTCTGGAAAGGATCAAGCAACGCAATAGAAAGGAAGCAGAGGAAAATCTAAACATTGCCAACAAAATGCGGTAACGGATTCAGAATGAGCTTAAGCGCAAAATGGAACAAAGAGAAAGAGAGGATGCAAAACGGCCACGCATCAATGATCTCAAATCATCCGATGAATCTACTAAGATAGGGGAGAAAGCAAAAAACCAAGAAGAGAAAGGTGACCAGGACACCCTTGACCAACAAGAATATAATTTTGAATCACCAAAGAACAAAAAGCTACCTTCAGAGATTGAAAACAAAAGAAGAGAAGAAGCCTTAGATCTTCCACAACAAATGGCAAACAAAGTGCTGTCATCAAAGCAGGTAGTCCAAGAAAAAGAGACAACACTACCAGAAATCACTACAGCCCAAGCTGCTCATGAAGCCCAAAAAACAGAAGAAAGAAAGACGGATGATGCTGGTACCTGTGACCATGGCCAAAGAAGTCAGAAACAACCAAGATCACCTCGTTCGCAAGCTGTGGTAGAGGAGGGAGCACAAATGATCAAGTCGTTTGACATTGACGCACATTTAGACCAAATCAAGCTCCAATTCCAATGCCAAAGAGCTCTCTACAACTTGCGTGAACTAGAACTGGAGGACACAAAAAAAGAGGCAACGAAAGTAGCCAAAAGCATACTGAAGCTGCAAAAAAAAACTGAGGAGTTGCAAAAAGTCCACCTGCAACTCCAATCAAAATTACAAAGGGAACAAGACAATGCTACAGATTATTAAAGGAAGTCCAACTGCAACTCCAATCAGAATTACAAAGGGAACAAGACAATGCTACATATTACTAAAGGAAGTCCAACAATTTAATGAATCCAATACTACTCTGTAGGTTGAGCAACAAAGACTAGAGGAGGAGCTAATCAGGGAAAGGGAATAGAGTGAGAAGCTACAAGAGTCTTATGCGGTTGTCAGCAAGACTCTGACCCAACTTTTAGCCTTGCAGGAGATGCCGAGCTCCACAAGCATGACAGCTAAATCAACCTCGCTGACCAAAGAGGTGCAGGATCTAAAGGAGGTGCTTGCTCAAAGAAATATGATAGGAAAATTATGACAGCAGGGCATAGAGCATTGCAAAAAGCTAAAGACGAAGAAATTGAAAATCTGAGAAAGCAGCTGGCAGAGGCAAAGGAAGATTTGGATGCTCTAAGGGCAACACGGGTGAAGCCAGTACAAACAGTCCCTGTGGAAATTGAACAAATAGGAGGAGTGGAATAATTAATACACGCACTCAGTATGGGCACAATAAAAGAAAATTTCTAGTTGCCAATTCAGATGCATCTAAAAAACCCAAGGGGTCCAGGGGTCCTTTCTTTCCTGAGGACTTTGATAAAGCCAAGAAAGAAAAATTATGTTTTCAATGTTTAGGAAGAGGTCATGGAAAAAAGGATTGTCCCAAGGGAAAATCTGCTGCTCAGGGCAAGGAGAAAGCATTGCACACGGTGCAACTGCTGCTTCTTGAGTCTTCCTCACGATTCTCTACAATGGAAGTAACACACAATGAGGTGGTGCATGAATGCTGTCTCACAGCTTCCATGTGCCAACCAATCTTTGGACCACATGAGTTAGTACGTATGCACGGATACCTGCAAGGGCGCAAGGTGCACATCTTGGTAGATGATGGTGCTACTCACAATTTCATCAATTATGGATTGGTGAAAAAACTCAAATTGCCTCAAACTCCGAGTACCCACCGCTACAAGGTAGCAATGATGAATGGACATGATACTGAAATCTAGGATAATCAATGCCGAGCTGCTCCATTGGAAGTACAAGGGTACTCCACATGTTTGGATTTTCAGGTTATGAACATGGGAAGGGCTGATGTGGTTCTTGGTAGGGAGTGGTTGCATAGCCTAGGACCATCACTGAAGCGTAGCTATGAGCACAACAGCTTGATGTTTGAATCCCATGGCGCACTTGTGTTGTTGTTAGGAGAAAAAGATTTTCCCACCTAATTTGTTTGTTGGAGAGCTTGGTTTGAGTCATGAAGTACTTAAGACTTTGGTGATTCATTCGTAGGATGAATAGAGTCCCCAATAGATAGTGCTTCCATGTGTCGAGGGCATGTAGGACAGCTAGTAACTCCTTTTTGTAGATGCCCAAGACTCGCTCATTGGATGACTCTCATATGCTATGGCATGCCCTTCTTGAAGCAAAACTACTCCAAGGCAATCTCCACAAGCATCACATTGGACCTCAAATGGTTTTAAGAGATTCAGTAGTGTAAGCACAGGTTGAGAGGTAAGCTTTTCTTTAAGGTTCTCAAAAGCACTCTGCTCTTTAGCAGTCCATATGTACTTTAACATTTTTCGTTATCAAGTCATGTAATGGGCCTGCTATTTGGGAGAATTTAGTTATGAAGCATCTATAGTATGCTTCGTAGCTCATGTAGGTTCCTTGGATTGGACCATCCTTTTATTACCTCAAGCTTGACTCGATCCATACGGATATCATCTTGAGAGATAATATGAACTACCTATTGAATCTCTTGGAGGAAAAATTTACTCTTCTTTTGGTTAATGAAAAGTTTATTCTCCCTCATAGCTTGAAAAACTAATGGAGATGT
This sequence comes from Adiantum capillus-veneris, assembly GCF_014529385.1. Taxonomy (NCBI): domain Eukaryota; kingdom Viridiplantae; phylum Streptophyta; class Polypodiopsida; order Polypodiales; family Pteridaceae; genus Adiantum; species Adiantum capillus-veneris. The sequence goes on along the minus strand of NC_140935.1, from coordinate 118,819,391 downwards.
TGCTTATGCTCCTCCAAATATTTGGAGTAGATGATATTGTTGTCAAAGAACACTCCAATGAACTTGTGGTAGGGTCTAAAGATTTTCTCCATTAGGCGGTTGAACGTGGCTTGAGCATTTGTCAAACCAAAAGGCATGACAAGATATTCATAAAGACCAGATGTTGTACGGAACGTGGTCTTTACAATATTTTCATTCACTATTCTTATTTGATAATGATAATCACTTTTAACATCAATCCTACTAAAGTAGGTCAAATTAACCTTGTAGCTTATCAAACAGATCTTTCAGCCATGGTACAAGAAATCTGTTTTTGAGAGTGATACAAATTAGTGCTCGATAGTCCACACACATGCGGTATGCGCCATCTTCCTTTTGAACTAAAAGGATTCGTGAAGAAAAGGGAGAGGAGGTAGGACTCACCATCCCCTTGTCTACTAGCTCATGCACTTGCCTCATAATCTCCTCTTGTTGAGCTTGAGAAACTCTGTAAGGAGGTCTATTAGGTGGTGAGCTCCTAGGTAGAAGCTCTATCTTATGGTCATCATTCCCTCGTTTTGGAGGTGATGGGGGCTTTTCACAAGCCAAGCTCCCATACCCCTCTTCTCTCGTCCCCACCCCATGAAAACCCCCTCTTAGGGAGGGAGTGATAAAAAGCATTGGAAAAAGTAAGAAAAAAATAAAGTATGATTATGTAAATATATAAGAAAGGTAAAATAGGCCACCTCATGCCTGCGGGGTAGCCCATCCCCACCTTGCCTCCTTTTTTCTTCACTGTTGTCCCGCCGTGTGTCCCTTTTCCTCTCCTCCACTCAAAAGATCAACCCCTCTCTCTTCCCCTTGTCCTTTCTCCTTTCTCTCTCCCCTCAAGCTACCCCACCTCTCACCAATAATGCATTATAACTCACGAATAATGCACCCTAACTCACATGCAACTTACCCTATCTTCCAAAATAGTATACCCCACCCCCTCTTTCTCTCTCCTATCATATCCCATGACCCAAATACCCCCCTCTCTCTCTAAAGGGCGCCATGTCTCTTGTCTTGTAGCTAAATAGCCTCCCCCACACTCACACACACTTAGTTTCACTGAAAAAGGTACCCACAGACCCATCCCCACCCGGTGGTTACCTGATTTTTCTTGTGTTCACACACATCTGCACACAGATTCACCTCTGAACACACTCCCCTCTCTCCCCTCTTGTAATTACTTTATTCTCCATGTCACCTCTCACTTTTTTTTCATCAACCCATCTCTCTCTCTTAGTCTCTTTCTCATGAGACTGCTGTTCTGGCACATATACACACAGCCAGACAAGTGGGGCCCACAGTCACATGGCCTATGTAGATAATGATTTCTTCATTTCTAAATTCTAGAATTTCTCCCCCCTCCTCCCCTATATAAAGAGGGGTCACCATCACACTAAGGACACAACATCACCAAAGAACAAACTATGCACTGTGTGTGCCTAGTGCACACACACACACCCACACCATCACCATCACCATCACCATCACCATCACCATCACCATCACCATCACCATCACCATCACCGCAATCACCATGCTTGTCTTGAGCATGACCTCTACACCTTTGGCTATGGAAGATGAAGGGCAACTAAATGAAGGATGATGGCCATAATCCTCGTGCGAGTCTTCGCCATCAACTCCCACCTATCTGCCATGTGCTCTACCACTCTCTCCCTTCTCATTCCCCATCTATGCTCCCCATTTCATCGCCTAATTCTCTAAATAAAGCTTGAGGTTTTGTGAGTATGTTTTCTTGCAATGTTTTGCCCATGTGAGGTGTGCGGAATCGCCACCTAGTCTTGTGTTTTGGAGTGAGCTTGTGTATGTGTGAAGGGTGTGCGGATTCGCCATCCTTTTGTGGTGCCTAAGTACTAAGCCGCTATACCCCCTCCCTCACTCTCTCTCTCTCTCTCTCTCTCTCTCTCTCACTTGATCTCATTCCCTTTCCTCTTCATCATTACTCCCAAGCATCCATCTCTTTTGGATGAAAACTTTGTTATGGTGGTGTGTTGTTTGCGTCCTAGCCGGTGAAGCTAGGTGGTGCCCCCTGTTTGCTTTACCATGACAGGCTCGAGGCGCGCCATTCGGTCCCCGGTGTTTTAGAGGCCGTCGGGGGTTCGGGGTTCGCTTTGCTCCAGTCATTTGGTGCCCCCACGGAGGATCGAACTCAAGAAACCCTTCAGTTTACAAGACTGAAACCCCTAAACTATTGTGAATGGATGAATGGCTAGCAGGATTTGCTAATTGGACGACAGAAGAAGAAGAGCTCCAAGCACAACTAGACGAACTCCGCATCTCCATCGAAGATCGAGTGCCAGGCGTAACGGTAATCGATTTGCAGTGGGAGAGTCAACCAACACGCCAAACCCAGTGGATATACATAGGCCAAGTGCCAAGAAGAAGAAGGAGAAGGTCGAAACCATGTCCGCAACCTACAACCAACCCACAACAACAAAATGGAAGGAGCTCTACAAAATAGAGAATCAACACTATTCTACTTTGAGAATCGGGTAACTCAAGTCACGAGGTAATTACCACAGTCAGTTTTCAAGTCGCACCTGATGCTGCAGCACAGATAACGGAAGCATTGGCTCACACTCTCACTAGAGAAACTAGGGATCTACTGAGTTTGTTTCAGGAAAGAACACCACCCTCTCCCACAAGCTTGGACAGTGACTAAGCACCTCTAAGCTTCACATGAATCAGTACAACCTACCTCAAGACAGATCACACATACCAACACGTGTACGCTCAATCAAGGTAATACTGGATTTGAAGGCTCACTACCAGCACGTCATTGACACCATGCCGGGTGGGGAGCGGTTTTTGGAGGTTCTGGCATCAGATCAACCATTTGTCTTACCTTTGGTACAAGGCAATGTACCGTTTGAAGTTTTAATCTATGTCCTGGTATAAGAGGGTATACACGCCTCCTTGTAAAGAAGAAAAAAACTTTTGCAAGTTAAGCAGTGTGTCTTTCTAGCTCTCTCTCAGTAATCATGGCAAGTGTAGCATTTCCAACATTTAAAGGAAAGAAGGGGGAGGATTTGGTAATAGACTTCCTAGATGACTTTGAAGTAGCATGTGTAGTGAGCAACAAAGATACGGATGAATCCCGGGTTAGAATCTTTAAGCATCTCATGAAGCTAGAAGCTAGATCATGGTACAATGCACTTCCACAAGCAACCAAGGATGACTGGGAACCCTTAAAAACCGCTTTTAAGAGGCGCTTTGGGGGAGGTACCACTTCAGAAAAGTTGTGGGACAAGTTGAGAGACTTGAAGCAGGAGGGTCTTTTAGAATATGCCACCTATGAGTCCAAATTTGTGGATTTGTGGGAACGGTGGGTTAAGTCACTGGCTAGGGGGGAAGCTGCCCCCGATTTCCTAAAAAAAGATCGGTTCACGCATGGCTTATGGCCGCTTCTCAAGGAGAAGGTGAAAGGTAGATTCCCGGCTACGTACGAGTGAGCCGTTGAGATTGCTCGCCTTAAGGACAAGAAGCTACGAATGAAAGCCAAAGAAACCGAGTCAACAGAAGCAGGAACATTGCGTCAACCAGCAACTACGACAACCACCATACCACCACCACCGGCTCTTGGGGTAAGAGATGACCAACAAGATATGTTGGCCCATATTACTGACCAACTGTAGAATTTGTCTGTCCACTTAATACAGCAAGGGAGGAGTCAAGAAAGAGATCAAGACCCTGGAAGAGCACGACGACAAAACAGGGAGTATCATTGCTACAACTGCGGAGAAGACGGTCACGGTATGTACTACTGTCCCAAACCACGACAAAACTATAATAGAGGAGGTAGGAGGAACCAATTGTCACCCCCTAGAGAAAGAACACCCCCACCCCGAGCACCACCCCCACCAACACAAATTCTACGTCCACCCCAGACACCACTACAAGCATCCATCCCACCTCTTCCACCAGCTCCACCACCTGATCGCCCTGTAAACATCATAAGGCTAGAAGAGAAAGGAAAATCCGTAGTAGTGGATCCACCCAGAGCAAAGGAGAGGGACAAGGGTAAGGAGAAGGTAACCTTTTTAGAACCACTTGAAGCCATGACTGTGAAAAGAGCTAGGAGGGAGAAAGCTACACAATCAGATGATGAGAGAAGCATGAGAGGAGAAACTAGCAAGAGGCCGTCCAGGCCACGACGGAAATTGGGCATCACCGACTTCCAGCTAGGGGAAATTTCTAAGCCCTATGATCTAACATTGGATGTGGCAGAGCAAGGACCGAAGATTACATGGCCACAGCTGCTACATCTTGTACCTAAAGTAAGGCGACAATGGTCTAAAATGGTAAGTACAAGACGCTCCAAAACAAAGGTAGCCGGAGCAATTTCGGGATGCAACATGGATGACATTCTTCCAATTGTCGACGTAAACATAAAAGGAAAGAGGGTTGGAAACACCTACATTGATGGAGGTGCACAAATCTGTGTAATGAGCGAAGCTATGATGCTTCGATTAGGGCTCGAGGTTGACAGGCCTTCTCCATGCAAGGCAAAGATGGCAAACAACGCAAAAGTTAAGTGTGTGGGTGTGGTAAGTTCCGTGAAAATCAAAGCTTTCAACACTGAGGTAGAGGTAGATGTTTTTGTGATGCCTACTAAGGGGGAGGGCTATCCACTAATTTTGGGAAGGCCATGGTTGATGGCCATGAAGGCAAAATAGGATTGGGGTACTGGCCTTCTACGCATGACCGGTAAGAAAGGGGAGACAATCTACTACGACATGAGGATTGGCAAGCAGAAGCAAATGAATCTGGAAACATCTGCAGATGAAACCACTAGCGAATCTTCCAGTTCTAAGGAGGAGACCACATCCACCGACGAAAGTGACAGTTCCATTGATGTGATGGGTATCATTATGAAGGATCCACAAAGGGTAAGCACAACTGGTGATCCATCACCAAAAGGGCAACCCAATGAAGAGGAGAGCAAATCACCTGGCCTAGGAGGAAGTAGGTTGAAGGGTATGTTGTCTACGGAATTAACACTTGAGGAGAAAGATAGTTTTTTGCAAATGTTGATGGGATTTCCTAACCTGTTCATTGACAACTATGAAAGAATCACAGGCATTACAGTGGTGGAACATCATATTAAGCTGAAGGAAGGGGTAAAACCAGTTGTGCAAAAGCTACGACGGCTGGGGGTCATACAAGAAAAGGCACTCTTGGCCGAGGTAAGGAAACTGCTGGAGGCGGGATTCATCTATCCTGTAGAAAACTCAGAATGGGTGTCACCCGTAGTGGTGATGCCTAAAAAGAATGGTAAGTGGAGGGTCTGTGTTGACTACAAACCACTAAATGCAGCTACAAAGAGAGACCACTTTCCTCTCCCTTTCTTGGATGAAATTTTGAATGAAGTAGCGGGTTTTGAATGCTATACCGTCTGTGATGGTTATTCTGGATACTTTCAAATACGCATAGCCTTGGAAGATCAGCTAAAAACCACTTTTATCACGCCATGGGGTTGTTTTGCATACAGGGTTATGCCATTTGGTCTCACAAATGCACCTGCCACATTCCAGAGATATGTCACACATGTTTTTCAACCGTTCTTTGGAACATCCATAAGAGTGTTCATTGATGATTTTTGTATATATAGCTCCCGTATTTCACATTTAGAAAAGGTAACTGAAGGTTTGGCCAGGTTGCAGAGCCTAGGTGGGTAATTAAATGTGGATAAATGCCACATTGGGGAGAGTAAAGTCATTCTACTAGGCCATGAAATTTCAGCAAAAGGTATCAACGCCGACCCAAGTAAGGTGTCCGCACTCATAGCCCTACCTTCACCAACGACCGCACGTCAACTGGTCTCTTTTCTACAGAAGGTGAGGTACTTAAGTAGATTCATACATCTACTTGTTCTACCACTGCAACAACTCACTCAAAGATCAACTTTCACTTGGGACGAGGAAAGCGAACATCACTACAACAAGGTAAAGGAGGTCTTAGCCACTCTGCCAACTATCTCACCACCTAAGTGGGATGAAAAATTCTATGTCACCTCAAGTGTTGGTGATGACTCATTGGGGTCTGTGCTACTCCAAAAGGATACGACGACATCTTTCATGAGGCCAATCTACTTCTCTAGTCGAATGATGACAGCAGGAGAGAAAGGTTTCACCCATGTGGAACACTTAGTCCTAGCTCTTAGATTTGCAACTACAAAGTTTAGGTCATATTTGCTGCCTAAGCAATTTGTGATTGTAACCACGGATGAAATACTTCCCTATGTTGTACAACACATGGATGTGTCTGCTAGAATTACTAAATGGCTAGTTCGTCTGCAAGAGTTTGACCACACGGTACAGGTAGAAAGCACGACAAGGGAAAGTTTGGGGGGACTCATGACCTACCAAGTCTTTGAAAGGAAGGAGAAGCAATCTAAGGAAGGAGAAGTCCGATTACCTCCAGTACCACCGATGGTAGAAGGAGCATACTCTCTCTACTTTGATGGAGCCTACAAGCGAGCGTCCGACAAAGCAGCTGCAGGCATAGTGGTCTTTGATGACAAAGGGACAAAGGTATTTTCGTTGGGCCAATTGTTAGATTCACATTCTAACAATGAAGTTGAGTATGCAGCACTAACCAAGGGTCTACAATGGTGCGTCTCGCAAGGTGTACAACGCCTTAATGTATTTGGGGATGCTCTACTTCTGGTAAGGCAAGTAAATGGAGCATGGACATGCAAGAATCCTAGTTTAAGGACTCACTTAAGTGGTGTAAAAACCTTGTTGGGTAAGTTTGAAGAAGTTCAAATACACCATATCCCAAGGGCTCAAAACCAAGAAGCAGATGCCCTAGCAAGTGAAAGACTACAGGAAGTGGTGGTTGGAGCAATAAAACTAAAGCTCCCTCTATTTCAAGGAAGTGATGCCTTGCCTGACATCATGCATTTTTTGAAACAGGGGAATGCCCATCAGATTTAACAAAGGGACAGAAGCAATGGCTGACGCGGAAGGCCACAAGGTATCGACTCATCAATGACGGTTTGTACTGTAAGGGTAAGGACCAAATACTCAGGAAGGTCCCTCTCTCTCAGGAAATCACGGGAGTAATTGCTAGTTGTCACGACGGGGTTTGTGGTGGTCACTTTGCCCTAGACATAACAAGTAGGAAAATCTTGCAGGAAGGCTTCATATGGCCTAGCCTCAACCGTGATGTACACCATTGGTGCAAAACGTGTAAGTTGTGTCAAAAGGCCGGCACTAGGTCACTTATGCCTGAACCACAGACACCTATTCTCTCATATGGCCCATTTGAAAAATGGGGTATCGATGCCATTGGGCCATTACCTAGGGCCAACTCAGGAAAATTCTACATTATCATGGGGGTCGACTACATGACTAGATGGGCAGAGGCTACAGCCACCACTAGAATCACAGCGGTAGAGGTAGCTAAATTTATCTACGAGCACATATGCTGTAGGTTTGGCACACCTTTAGAGATCATCTCTGATAGAGGGCCAGGTTTCAGAGCAAACTTGGTAGGAGAATTAATGCAGAAACTGGGCATTACAAGGAGGTACTCTTCACCATATTACCCTCAATGTAATGGCCTAGTTGAAAAGGTAAATGGAATGGTTTCTAAAATTATTACCAAGTAGGTAAACAATCATCCTGGAGACTGGGATAAGTATCTACTACCAGCTTTATGGGCCTACAGAACTTCATTTCGTACATCCTTGGGATTCACACCGTATTATCTAGTATTTGGTAAGGAAGCAATCTTGCCCATTGAAGTGCAACTACAAAGTCTCAGAGTAATGGCAAGCCAGCTTCAACAGCCCAACATGCATTTGAGAGATCACATCATCAACTTGGAAAGACTGCAGCTAGACAGAGAAGAAGCAATAAATTATTATGCAGCACAAGCAGAGCATAGACGGCTTAGCTTTAACGAGCATCTCCGGAAAAAAGAATTGAAGAAAGGAATGTTGGTGCTCCGCTACGACAATCGCTTCGACACGCGCAAGGATAAGAAACTCCTACTCCGAAGGGAAGGCCCTTTCATCATCAGGAAAAAGTATGCCAATGGAAGCTACCAGCTTATGGAGGCTGATGAAAAACTTCATAAAACCAGGGTAAATGGTTGGCGACTTAAACCTTATTTTCTTCGATTTGACCAGGCTCCACCAATTGACATTCCAGATGAGAACACACCATCAGCCACCACCTCCGACGATAATGATCAAACAGATGAGCTAGAGACATGAATGCCTCTAGCCAAAAGGGAAGGGCTAATGATGGGGGCTTTTCACAAGCCAAGCTCCCATACCCCTCTTCTCTCGTCCCCACCCCATGAAAATCCCCTCTTAGGGAGGGAGTGATAAAAAGCATTGGAAAAAGTAAGAAAAAAATAAAGTATGATTATGTAAATATATAAGAAAGGTAAAATAGGCCACCTCATGCCTGCGGGGTAGCCCATCCCCACCTTGCCTCCTTTTTCTTCACTGTTGCCCCGCCGTGTGTCCCTTTTCCTCTCCTCCACTCAAAAGGTCAACCCCCTCTCTCTTCCCCTTGTCCTTTCTCCTTTCTCTCTCCCCTCAAGCTACCCCACCTCTCACCAATAATGCATTATAACTCACGAATAATGCACCCTAACTCACATACAACTTACCCTATCTTCCAAAATAGTATACCCCACCCCCTCTTTCTCTCTCCTATCATATCCCATGACCCAAATACTCCCCTCTCTCTCTAAAGGGCGCCATGTCTCTTGTCTTGTAGCTAAATAACCTCCCCCACACTCACACACACTCAGTTTCACTGAAAAAGGTACCCACAGACCCATCCCCACCCGGTGGTTACCTGATTTTTCTTGTGTTCACACACATCTGCACACAGATTCACCTCTAAACACACTCCCCTCTCTCCCCTCTTGTAATTAATTTATTCTCCATGTCACCTCTCAGTTTTTTTCATCAACCCATCTCTCTCTCTTAGTCTCTCTCTCATGAGACTGCTGTTCTGGCACATATACACACAGCCAGACAAGTGGGGTCCACAGTCACATGGCCTATGTAGATAATGATTTCTTCATTTCTAAATTCTAGAATTTCTCCTCCCTCCTCCCCTATATAAAGAGGGGTCACCATCACACTAAGGACAAAACATCACCAAAGAACACACTATGCACTGTGTGTGCCTAGTGCACACACACACACACCCACACCATCACCATCACCATCACCGCAATCACCATGCTTGTCTTGAGCATGACCTCTACACCCTTGGCTATGGAAGATGAAGGGCAACTAAATGAAGGATGATGGCCAAAATCCTCGTGCGAGTCTTCGCCATCAACTCCCACCTATCCGCCATGTGCTCGACCACTCTCTCCCTTCTCATTCCCCTACCCTATGCTTCCCATTTCATCGCCTAATTCTCTAAATAAAGCTTGAGGTTTTGTGAGTATGTTTTCTTGCAATGTTTTGCCCATGTGAGGTGTGCGGAATCGCCACCTAGTCTTGTGTTTTGGAGTGAGCTTGTGTATGTGTGAAGGGTGTGCGGATTCGCCATCCTTTTGTGGTGCCTAAGTACTAAGCCGCTATACCCCCTCCCTCACTCTCTCTCTCTCTCTCTCTCTCTCTCTCTCTCTCTCTCTCTCACTTGATCTCATTCCCTTTCCTCTTCATCATTACTCCCAAGCATCCATCTCTTTTGGATGAAAACTTTGTTATGGTGGTGTGTTGTTTGCGTCCTAGCCGGTGAAGCTAGGTGGTGCCCCCTGTTTGCTTTACCATGACAGGCTCGAGGCGCGCCATTCGGTCCCCGGTGTTTTAGAGGCCGTCGGGGGTTCGGGGTTCGCTTTGCTCCCGTCAGAGGTAATTCCATAGGGATGTCATTGATAAATATATACTGGAATCTATTTAGAAAATTAGAAAAATCTAATTCTTCTTGATTCCTACCACTTTGTTTTGTTAAAACATTAGCATCGTTAAGAGAGACTTTGACAAAAATCATATACGAGGAAACTGAGCTTTTTATTGATTTATTAAAAGCAGGTGAATTTACAAGTGGCATTGTACAACCGGATTTATTAGCATATATATACATGCTCTTTTCCCTATAGGTAAAGTAGATTCTCCTTTTAGGGAACGTCATGTTGGCAGCCATGTGGTTGAACCGTGGTGCCCCTAGGATAACATCCTCATGTTGGAGAGGAGAGATGAAAAAGTCTTCTTTGTCGACGTAGCTTTGGACATGAAGCCTCAACTTCCCAATAAAGGGAGTAATGGAGGCTTGCTGTCCCTTGAAAGCCCCATTGGCAGTTACACTATCTCCCATCTCGAAAGCTTGTATGACTAGCTTTGTGGCCAACTCCGTTGATATGAAGTTTTGAGTAGAGCCAAGATCAAATAGGATGAAGGCATCATGTTCCCTCACCTTCCCCCAAGCATATGAAAGGGATGATCCTTTGCAATGAGCATCCTCTTTTGGAGATTCGACTATGGAAGCTCTAGGAGTCTCATTGGGGGTATTTCTTTTGGGACAAGAACGATAGCCATGTCTTTGCTCCCCACACTTTACGCATTTTTTGATCTTTACAAAAAGGCTTTAGTTCTTCAGGAGAGAGTTTGTTTTTACCTTTGAAAACTCCTTTCTCCTTGGTATTGTTGTTGTTGTCGTCATCGTCGTTGTTGTTTGTTGTCGGAATTGCTTTGGGAAGAACTTTGAGCATTGTTCTTCCCCTTTGTATCATTTCAATCTTTGTTTTCCATGGGCTTGGCATTCCTTTTAGCCCCTTGTTAGAAATTGATACGAGATGCAACCATAGTGTGGTGGATGACTTCGGTGATAGAACCAAGCCATTGGGAGTTGACATACTTGGCCATTGCTTCAGGTAATTCCACACAAAATTGTTGCTTTTGCTTGGAGAAGTCTATCTTCTGAAAGATTGTAGCTTTGAGATGTAAATCCCAAAACTTGTCTACATATTTGTGGATAGACTTGTTGGAAAGTAACTTCAAACTCCGCCATTTGTTGAGCACTTTATCTTTGGTGTCGCTTGCAAGAAATTGCTTCATGATGGAAACTTGTAGAGTTTTTCATGTCTTTGGAGCTTCGCCGTTGCCATGAAGGCTAGCCCACCATTGACGAGCAAATTTATTAAAGTGAATAGCTACATGACATAGCTTGGAGGACTCTGTGAAACCCTCATATCCAAAGGCCGTATCAAATTGTTGGATGAAGACCAATACTTTTTCAGTAGCACCAAAGGTGCCATCATAGGTGAGAAAGATGACAGTCTAATTGTATAGCGTTTGCACTGGTCCTTTGTTACAAGCTTGGACACTCCAAGAAAGAAATCAATAGCAACATACGAATAAAACCTGAAAATAACTAAACTAAAGTTGAGAGAGAGAGAGAGAGAGAGAGAGAGAGAGAGAGAGAGAGAGAGAGAGAGAGAGTCAACATGAAGCGACAGAGTTCCGCTCCCAAATGCACTAGCCCCTAAGAGTGGCATCCATTTTGGTATTTCTTTATTAGTTGCCGATCACAAAGTTACAACTCTTGATGCTCAATCTCGAGCAAACTCTGCATCCACATGCTCAAGTAGAGAGTGGCCCTAAGAATCCTTATAAGTAGTACAAGGGATCCCAAAAGCTTCTCATCCAAAAGCACTTGGTCTTAAAAGCATTTGTCCAAAAAATCATGCGTGAATCTTCCTATCCATATAGCTGCTGCCATGTCACCTATTTTTTTTTGCGTTTTTCAGATATGTAGTATAGGTGCCACATCAACATTACTTTTTGTGTTTTTAGGACCAGCCTACCAAGTCTTCACATTCCTGCCAAATTCATATAGGGTTTAGCTTCCCTTGACCATGAACTATAAGTTGGTCCAAGTTAGGTTTGTAAAAACCTATCCCTTTTGTCTTCTGTGTATGCGACATTATAATTGTGTGACATACCTCTCTCTCTCTCTCTCTCTCTCTCTCTCTCTCTCTCAAAAGAATAGTAATCACCCTCGATTACGCTTGCAAAAGTAGACAAAGGATTAAAAATAGTTCATCAGACACTGATTTTATGCTTCCATGCAATAGATTGCACACATCCAATACTTGCACAAAGCCATCTATCACTGATCAATCACATTTTTGTTGATGGTCCTCGACACAAATAAGGTCATTAGCAATCATCTCCAGATTGTGCTGATCTTTTCAAGGATGTCTTGATTCACTAAATCTTGTCACCATGATATTCATATTCTTTCTCAACATTTCAAGCGAGACATGCCCATGGACATCCCCACAAGACAATATATTCATAGAGCATGAATTTCACAATATGAATACTTAGTTCACACTAACCAGCAAGGTGCAAACATTTGCTCTAGTCATTTCACCTAGTCAAGAACTCTTGATGCATCTAGATCCCTGTGTAAGCATCTCATCTTTTCGAAACTCTCGATGCACCAACAACAATACCCAATCATCTCATCTAAATAGAAATCTCGATGCATTAGAATCACATTCATTTAGCCATCATATCTAGATCTCCACAATCTTCATTAGATGTCTAGATGCACTAAATTCATCAAATAATTCATCAGACTGTGCTGTAGATATATCATCTTCCAACACATAATCTAATAATACACACATGAATAATCAAGTTCAATCTAGAAAATTTTCAATTTAATATACATACTTTCATAAAGTCATTCTGCTAAATACAATCAGACTATTAGTATCCTTAAAATCTAAAGGAGAAATTAGTGACTTTATTCAATCTAGGAAACCTATGACAAGGGAGTAGAGTGGCTCTCCTCTTGTGAAGCACGCATTGCACCATATTCAACCCGTTAATTCAACATGCACTTAACGAATAGTAACTGCCAAAAAAATCAAAAAGCCTAAAGATACATCTCAAAATTCAAGAGAATCAACAAAGTTCGACTCCCCCATCCACTTCGCATCAAGGGTTGGAAAAGCCTGCTCTTAACCTAATTATCGATGGACCTAAATTACCCTTTTTTGTGCTCTGGATATGTTGGTTGCTACTCTGGTCCCCCATTCACACAGATACATCATTTTGAATTGTCAAAACTTTGTGATAAACTATTAGCGGGTTCCCCTAGTTCTTTCTTTGGATACTTTGCAAAGATGTGCCCTTGTCCACCATAGCCATAATACTTGCCCTCTTTGAAGTACTCAGCACGCTGCTCTTTTGTTAATTTGGGCACTGTGGATTTCTTCTTCTATCTCTACTTTTCCTTGAAAGACTCTTATCTTGTTGAGGCGGACACTGGCTTGTTTATAAAATAGATCAATGAGCCGACATGCATATCAAAACCTTCCTTGGCATGTTCCATAAGCTTGTGAATGGATTTTGAGTTTTGCTGCAGGCAATTCCGTCGAATCTCTTTTGGGAGTTGGTAATAAAACTACTCAACCTGCTCTTTGAAGGTGATCCTCCAAAAAGAAGACACTAGCAAAAAGGTATACCTAGATGTATCCAAGATAACCCATTCACCCTTAGAAAAGTGCAAGATATAGCCTCATGATAGTCACCAAAAGTGTCTTCTTTAGTCATCCTCAAATCATGCCAAGCCGTGCTGACATCTTCTTCATACTCTTGTATTAACCATGTTGAAGTGAACATCTAATCCACTTTTTAGGTGCTCCTCTATGCATCAATAGGTAGACCATCATGTCTAGGTGTTACCTTTCAATAAAGATGCCGCCCTTTGTACCTTGGAGGCTTCCACCTCCCAAAAAGACTGTCTAACTACTATATCAATGCAAGGTCCCAATGGGTATCCTTGAAGCCTAAAAATGTGTCTTAATTGCTCGATCGCATCCTTGAACTCTTTGGTCTTCTTTCTAAACTAATGCTTGGATTTTCTTGCTGTTCTTGGTCTTTCTTTGCTTCTTCCACTTTTTCTCATCCTCAAAGGAACTATCGGAATTGTCTGTAGATGAAAAAAAATCAGTCATCCTTGAAACAAACACACCACCTCTAAAGTCGATTTTGGCCCAAATAATCGGGGTCATCCATTGACTTGCTTTTCTTCCGGGAGTGCTTCGTGGTTTTCATCAATTGACTGACTTTCTTATCAAGAGGTTCATTAAACTCTTCTTGCGAGTACAGTTTCTGCTTTTCTGCACTCGAATTTACTTTCATTGCACACTTGAGAGGTGAGAGGACGACTTCTCCACATCTTGAGTGAACCTTGTCAAGTGGATGAGTAATTCACATATTTCGGGTCCTTGGAGTACTTGATCAATCTTTTTACATGCAGGTAAACTTGCAGTTGACGTGGATACTCCGTCTTGTTGAGATCCCTTGTTGACGTGGGTACTCCGTCTTGTTGAGATCCCTTGCCAGATCTCGCCATGATCTCCCGAATGCACGAAAAGAGGCTTGCTCTCGTTGGAATCTCTTGTGGTTTTCTATGTTCCGCCGCTGGGATTGGGATTTTCTTCACCTCCCCGCAGAAAAATTTATATCTAATATGTATGAAACTGTTTTCTGTAGTTCCTCATGTGAAACTCTTATGGGGGGTTTTCTCTTGCCCCAAAAAATAATGTACAACTACTCTGTCACCAACTAGGCCATTTATGTGCTGTGCGGGCTTCCTTCCTTGATTTCTCAACATCAAATTTCCTGCATTTCCTTTCTCATGGCTTCAATCTTTTCTGCATCTTTTTGCAACCCAGCAGCAGCATAGATTTTGGCCATTAGAGCATAAGCTGCTCCATCATTTTTGTCTAGCCGTATGGCCTGCTCGAATGCCCATTTCCCGATACTCATGTCGCCCCATTTGGCACAAGCACCCAACAAGGCAGACCATAGTGCAAGAGTGCAATAAACAGAGGGCATCCTCTGAATCAGGTCTACTGCCTTATCAAGGTGGCCTGCACGCCCAAAAATATCAACCATGCAATTGTAGTGCTCTAAATCTGGCTTGATGCCATACTTGTCGCTCATACTCAAAAAATGTGTTTGGGCATCATTAACAAGGCCCATGCTGCCACAGGCTTTCAAGATGCATACAAAGGTCACGGCATCAGGAGACAGGTCTTTGCTGTGCATAGATTGCAAACAAGTCAATGCCTGCTTAGCTTGACCTTGTTGGGCACATCCTTTGATTAGAGCATTCCAAGAAACTGTTGTCTGAAAAGGAAGGTCCTCAAGCACTTGCTGAGCTTTGACCAGAGCACCGCACTTTGCATACATATCCACTACAGCAGTGCCCAGAACAGTATCCTTTTCCAACAGCTTGCTCCTAATGATCTCATCATGAATGTCTTCCCCCTTGTCAGAAGCTCCCAAACTGCCACATGCCTTTAAGATGGATATAAAAGTTAATACATCCGGAGAAAGTCTTTCCCTTTGCATCTTCGCAAAACAATCTAATGCTTCCTCAGCCTGCCCCTGTTGGGCATATCCAGTAATCAAAGAATTCCAAGAAACAACATTCTGAACAGGAAGCTTCTCGAAAACTTCTTGTGCTTTCATAAGAGCACCACATTTGGCATACATATCCACCACAGCATTGCCAAGCTCAACATTAGTTACAAGCAATCCTTGTCTAGCAATTTCATGATGAATTTGTTCACCTTTGTCAGCTGCTCCTATGCTACCGCAGGCTTTCAGCATGCATAGAAAAGTCACTACATCTGGAAAGACACCCTCACGCCGCATCTTTTCAAAACACTTGAATGCCTGCTCACCTTGACCTTGCTGTGCGTATCCTGCTAGAAGTGCATTCCAAGAAATTACATTCTGAACAGGAAGTTCCCCAAAAACTTCCTGCGCTTTGCCAAAAGCACTGCACTTGGCATACATATCAACTAAAGAAGTGCCAAGCACTATATCATTTCCAAGCAAACCCTGTGCTGCAATCTCATCATGAATCTGTTTTCCCGCAAATGTTGCTCCTATGCTCCCAAAGGCTTTCAAGATGCATGAAAATGTCACTGCATCAGGATAATGTCCCTCAGCTTGCATTTGCTCAAAACAAACCAGTACTTGCTTGCCTTGACCTTGTTGTGCAGATCCAACGAGGAGGGCATTCCATGTAACAACATCCCGGACAGGAAGCTCCTCAAGCACTTGCTGTGCTTTTGAAAGGGTACAACACTTCACATACATATCCACCAGAGCAGTACCCAGCATAATATTGTTTCCCAGGAATCCTTGTCTTGCAATCTCGCAATAAATTTCCTCTCCCTTGCAAAAGCCAGCCGCTTCCATGCAACCACAAGCTTGCAAGCTACAGAGAAAAGTTACCGCATTTGGAGACAGTCCTCTCTGTTGCATTTGCTCAACAAGGTTGATTGCATCCTCACCTTTTCCTTGTTGTGCATAACCGTCAATTAGCACATTCCAGGTCACAAGATCCTGTAGCGGAAGCTCATTAAGGACCTGCTGTGCTTTCAGAAGTGCACCACACTTGACATACATTTCAACAAGGGCATTGCCAACAAAAATATCTTTTTCCAGCAACCCTCGTTTAGAAATATCATCATGAACTTGCTCCCCCATGTCAGCTGCTTGCAGACTGCCACAGGCCTTCAAGATGTACAAGAATGTTACTCCATCTGGAGAAAGGCCTTCGTACTTCATTCGCTCATAATAATACAAGGATTGAGCGTTGTTTCCTTGTTCAGCACATCCTCCAATCAAGGCATTCCAGGAGACAACGTTCTTAACATGAAGATTCTCAAGCACTTCTTGTGCTTTTGCCAAAGCTCCACACTTGGCATACATATCCACTAGAGCAGTGCCAAGTGCAACATCATCTTTCAACAACCCTCGTGCAATAATCTCATCATGAATTTGTTCCCCCTTGTCAAGTGCTCCTATATTACCACAGGCTTTCAAGATGCTCAAAAAAGTCACAGCATTTGGAGAAAGCCCTTCACGCTGCATACATTCAAGACATTTCAAGGCTTCTTTACCCTGACTCTGTTGGGCATATCCTGCAATTAAAGAAGACCAAGAAAAGACGTCTCGTGTAGGAAGCTTCTCAAAAACACATTGTGCTTTTTCAAGAGCACCGCATTTGGCATACATGTCCACCACAGCATTGCCAAGTATGATATGTTTTGGAAGCAATGCCTGCTTGGCAATCTCATCATGAACTTGTTCTCCCATATCAATTGCTCCAGCATTACCACAAGCTTTCAGCATGCATAAAAAGGTCACAGAATCTGGCAAAAGGCCCTTGCTTTTCATGCACTTATAACAGTTGAATGCTTGCTCAGTTTGGCCCTGTTCGACATATCCCGCAATAAGCGCATTCCAGGGAACCGCATTCTGAACAGTAAGCCCCTCAAGCACTTCTTGTGCTTTTGGTAAAGCACTGCACTTAGCATACATATCTACTAAAGCAGTACCAAGTGCAAGGTCATTTTTCAGCCACCCCTGTCTAACAATCTCATCATGAAATTGCTTTCCCTTGTCTGCTGCTCCTACGCTGCCACATGCTTTTAATACGCTTAACATGGTCACTGCATTTGGCAAAATTCTTTCCCGCTGCATTTGTTCAAAAGAATTCAGTGCCTGCTGGCCTTGGCCTTGTAATGCATAACCTGCAATTAGTGCAGACCATGAAACCACATCTCGCAGAGGGAGCTTCTCGTGAACTCTTTCTGCTTTTGCAAGAGCACCACATTTAGCATACATGTCCACTACGGCGGTGCCAAGTGCAATATTCTCATGCAATATTCCCTGCCTCACAATCTCATCATGGATCTGTTCACCCTTCTCGATTGCTCTTAAACTTGCACAAGCTTTCAAGACACATATGTATGTCACAGTGTTTGGCAAAATACCCTTATGCAGCATTTTTTGATAGCAGTTTAGAGCCTGCTCTGCATGATCCCATTCAATAAAACCGGAAATCAATGCATTCCAAGTAACAACGTTTTGCATAGGAAGCTCCTCAAGCACTTCTTGTGCTCTCACAAGAGCACCACACTTAGCATACATATTGACTATTGCATTTCCAATTGCAGTATTATTTTCCAGCAGACCCTTTTTTGCAGCAATATTGTGAATTTGTTCCCCCCTGTCAACTGCTCCTGTGCTGCTACAAGCTTTTAAGACTGACAAGGAGGTGATAGCATTTGGAGAAAACCCGTCCTGTTGCATCTCATCGAAACATTTCAATGCTTGATCACCTTGGCCATGTTGGGCATACCCTGTAATCAAGGCAGTCCAACAAATGACATTCCGAACACGAAGCTCCTCCAGCACTTGGCGTGCTTTCACAAGAGCTCCGCATTTTGCATACATATCCACTACAGCATTACCAATCACTATGTTCTTCTGCAACAATCCGAAGCGAGCAATCTCATAATGAACCTGTTCACCTCGATCAGCTTGTTTCATGCTGCCACAGGCCCTCAAAAGTGAAACAAAAGTCACTGGGTCTGGAGAGAGGCCTTCAAGTTTCATCTGTTCAAAACACTCGAGAGCATTTTGACCCTGCCCGTGTTCAACGTATCCCGTAATTAGGTCAGTCCACGAGAATACATCCTTGCATTTATTGGCATCAAGCAGTTCTTTTGCTTTGACAACCTCACCACATTTTGCATACATGGTGATTAGAGCATCCGAACACTTCCCGAGCAACCCTCTACTCAAGACATCATTATGTACTTGGATGCCGTGGTGCAGATCTTTGCTCTTGGCACAAGCTCTTAGTAAGGATATGAAAGAAGAGGATTCATCATGAAGGACATTCTCTTTGCCTTGAAAGATTCCTCTTCTTCTGAGCTCTTCGCCTACCCAAGGAGGATTGTAGCAGCCATCACTCCACAGACACTCTTTGGTGCACATGTGATTGAAGTTGAAATAAGCATGGCGGAGCTTACTCTTGCAACGGTCTTCGCCGTACTGGAAGAATTCGTGTGCACATCTCCCCGCCATGTTTTTCAGACGTAGTTGCTAGTGAACGTGGCAGCTTATATGGTGTGTGCATGGATGTCTGTGTGTAGTTTAACAAGGCGGATGGAACCGCCGGACAGAGAAAAAGTGAGAGAGAGACGGTCGAAGGCCACCGGCCACACTAGTCACTAAATGGGAGAGACTGATGGAGGGAGAGGGAGAGTGTGGTTAGGTGAAGGAGCCAATAAGAGGCATGGACCTATCCCTATCAATAGTACAATTCTAAACAACATATTTTGAGAACAAATGGCTTGCTTAATTGAAATGGAAAGCTTTCCTTGAGCAAGTCTTGGCCTCAAGCGTTTAAATCAAGTACTCCACTAGATTTGACTGTCACAGAAACAGCCTTGTCCTTTGTTGAACATACCTTGTAATAAGTGGAGTACATGGGACGACATTTTACATGTTATTGCCAAACATAGAGTGAATAATAGCATGAGCTTTGCCTATGGTCAATGAAGCCTACAATGGGAGGAGTCCAAGATACAACAATTCACATCACATGGAGTGTCGCCAAATGATGTCACTTCCCTAACTAATCCTTGACCACGAACCTTATTTGCTCAGGTCAAACTCAATCTTAAGATACTTGTCCCTACTCATGTGAGGCATATTCTACAACCAATACATTCCAAGAGACCTCATTACGAGCAAGAATGTTATTAATATTGACGATTGAGCTCCAAGAAGTCGCCTTTAATGTATATGATTTTCTTCCGTTGAAAATAGGCATTTTAGAGCGAAACTCATTGAGAAAATAAGAAAAAATAATATTTTTGTTATTCAAATTATATAAAGTTACACTTTAAAAGCATAAATGCCATAAACCGTACTAACTTTGTACCAATAAATTTTAGAACTTGCATTGAAGGCTCTACTATCTATGTTCCCGCCCAAATGTTACTTTGAGTAACTCTACTTCCCTCTCAAAACTGTCTTCCCTTTTTCATATTTGCGCTAACTTTACTGTGTGTTTGAGTTCACACCATGACACCTCTTGAAGGCCTAGCACCATAATTGACTTTGTTAGCATTTTTAATAGTTATACTACAAATGATCAGTCATGGATACCATCTTGAATAACTATCGAGAGTTGGGTACTATTACAGACGAGGAGGAGGTAACACAATGATTTTGTGGAGGCTTTCAAGGGACAAGTTAAAGAGTTTAAAGTGTGTACAAAAAGTAAGCAGGCGAAAGAGGTCCTCATAGAACATGATTTCCAACATGCAGACTTAAAGTTGCAAACATCTCCTTCTAGTTTTCCATGGCATCGACCCAACTGTAGGGTATTTTGAGCATATATCTCATTTAGTGCATGATTATTTTCAAAGGCTAATAGTTGATATCATGTTTGATACGGTACACATATCTATCCATCGAATGAGACGGATTGGCAACCAGTTGAGAGTATATTTGGGATTTTTTATGCTTTCCATGCATTTATTGGTGAGCAAATGTACTAAGGAATACTGCACAAGGAGCTTGCTAATAATGGAATATTCTTTTATAGTCTATCATATTTGGAACCTCGAATATCATCTGGCTGGGGTCATGTAACTCCTTTTGCCACTTTCATCATTTGACAGCAAGGATTGGTCTTTGCTAGCGTCCCAAACTAGTGAAAGCTTCAAGAATAGGTTGTTTCAGGATATACAAAAGTCCCTCAAGTATTCTATTGCTACAAATTTTGTTAGGCTCACTCTATTTATGTCTGTTGAAGTGTTTGTAGATTTCTTCTTTGATGAGAAAATAAGAACTACCACAACAATGTTCATTTGCAAGTCTAAAAGTTGTTTAGAATTTTTAGATGATAATTGGGATAGGAAACAATCGGAGGGAAAAATATGTATTTTGCAAAAGAAGTCCATAATTTGCAAGTACATTATAAGCTCTCAAAATTTCATTGTTTCATTTTACTATTTTAGATTCGACCAAGATATAGAGATTAACTCTAAGAACAAACCTTTAGCAATGGAGATCTACTTTCGCGAGATCCTACTTACTGTGATGGACACAATTTCAAGTACAACTCTTGCATAGCTCATGGTAGATCTCACATATGAAGACCTGCCACTACTGCCAAAAGTGTATGCATTCAGTCTCAATAATAGAAAGGTACTAACTAAATAGATAACTTTCACTCGTCTTTAATGCCTTAAAGATATAGATACTAACACTTTCACTATCAAAATCTCCAAGTGTTTACCGCGCCATTTTACCGCGTTTTGTAGAGAGAAGGTGCAAATTCAAGTAGAGAAACAAGAGAGAGAAGGGCGAGGGTTTTTTTACCGCGTTTATTACTGCTGTTATTACTATGCATATTATTGTTGTTATATCCGACAGCCAAATTTAGCGCCTATACTTTCATATTCTGGCTTAACCCCTCCCCCCCCCTTCAAATTTTGGTGTTTCCCTCCTCTCAATAAAAATTAAAGAATATTGTATATAATTTTCAAATTTAAAAAAGAAGAGAGAGAGAGAGAGAGAGAGAGAGAGAGAGAGAGAGAGAGAGAGAGAGAGAGAAAGAGGGGGAGAAGGAGGCGGGGGATATAAGATTACACTTGGTTACAACTAAAATAATCATTGTCAATTGATTAACATAATTGAGCATATTCTCAAATCTAAAGAGAGGAAGAGGGGGGAGAGAGAGATGAATGGATTACACGATCAGAAAACTTCATAACTGCAAAATGTTTATGAATCATCTTCCAAAAGATCTCTACATGAAGCATCATCCAATTCTAAGCCCATGGCTCCTAAATCAATAAAGAGAGAAACGGAATTGTTGTTTGTGGATGCATTGCCTTCATCATCTTCGAGTTCGTCATCCTCCATCTCATCATCTTCATCATCATGACAATCATCTTCGCTAAGACTTGCTGCCACCGGACTTGATTCCTCGACCTCCCTCTCCTGTGTTTCCACCTCGTCCAAAGTCGGGGGTGGAAGAGGGTCGAAGATAGTCTCCACTTCATTAGTGGAAAAAATGGTTCTCCCTTGAGGTGTTACGGGAATTACGAACCAAAGTTTTGGTTGGTGGATTGCTGGGATATAGATGACCAATAAAATATAAGCTCAAAGTAAGTAACATTGGTATAACTAACGCTACAAGCAAATAAGAATAAAAATGGTACATGTCACTCACCTACTCATAATTACGCAATAAAACTAAATTGTCATACCTCCCTGTGTGATGCGCACTAGAGTCCACCATGTAGAGGCCATTCTCATGTCGTCTAGACACATTTGCAAACTACTTGCACTCAAAGATGAAAGTATGAAAGGTTCTAAAATTAACCTTTAGTATCCTTTCAATAGTTCCGCAGTACCTGGCTTCATCACCGTCTGTGTCAAAGTTGCCCATGATGGCACAATCCATGGTGGTTCTACGCTCATCAATGTGGCGCGTACGAAAGTGACGACCCTTTGACCACATAGAGTTAAAGGAAAGGCACTACAAAATAGAAAAATATATTAATTTATCAAATACATATTAAAGATAATTACAAGAAATAGCGTTACAATATGATTTAGGTATATGAGTACTCTACCTTTGGTACGCAGCCTCGTGCATACTCCCATTCTTTGTTGGTGATGTTTTCTCCGCGCACTTTTTCCTCGGTCATTCTCTCATGAATCCACTCTGCACTAATGAGATCTTGGAAACATGCAAGGTGTCTAGGTACTGGGGGTGCCCTCCTTCCTCCATGTGCTTGTTTCCATGCTTCCCTCTCTTGCAAACGCCTTGCCTTTTCCACTGTCCACAAGTCCACCTACTTGGTCATAATCTTTGCATTGAGAATGCAAAAGTTATTGACCACTCGTGATAGATTCATATCCATGTTAAGTAGTTTCCTCTTTCCACTTGGCAAGCGTGAAGTCATTCTTGCATCTTCCTTGTCGAACCACATGCGAGGCATTGAAGGATCAACTTGTGCCAAATACTCTAATATGTAAACAAATGCCTCTTGAACGATTCACCCTTCGGCCATACATGCCTGTGGTTGAGACCGTAGCCGCACAAAATCATTGAGAGTCTTTAAAAACCTCTTTAAGAAGAACATCTATCATGCGTGTACTACTCCACATATAGCGATCTCCTCCACCACGTGAACCAAGAGGTGAATTTGACTAAGAAGGACCGATTGAGGAAATGCATCTTCGATGGCACACATAGTTTCTGTTGCAAGTGTTTGAGCAGCAAGGATAACATCTATTTCAATTTCCTTGGAGCTCACAAATCTGCAAGAAAACACACAAGGATACACTAAGTGCTAGTTGAAATTATTGTGTACATAAAAAAGCTGTAGTCGAGTGGAGTCTTGTGGTGTACCTTACTAGCTCTCCAAGTTTGAAAATATCATCCCTGACTTTCTTGTCCCGACATATACACATACTCACCGGCAGAATGAACTACAATGTAAATCACGGAAAGGGAAAGTGAGTGATAGTCATACACACAAACTATAGATAGAATAGGGAGTATGAAGATTACCTGAAGCATCTTGTGCCAATCATGGGATTCAACCCATACAATTGAACGCTCCCTTTAGCGACCTCATGTATCATGTTGGTGTGCGAATAGTGGCAATGGCACCCTTCACCTTGTCTAATTCTTCTTTGGCTAGCATTCATGGTGCTTTAGGAAGCACAATCTTTCCATTTGGGGCATGCCGTGGAGTAGCAGAGACAGGGAGACGTTTTAAAAGCCTCAAATCCTCCCTCGCACCCAAAGAGTCCTTCTTGCCAATAATGTGGTCCCATAGTGTTTAGGCTACATTCTTGAATATGTGCATGGGATCCAAGAGGTGTTGTATTTTTAAGTCCTTCCAATATGGAAGGTTTTAAAATATTGAATACCTTGATATATCTTTTGGTGGAGGACACGGAGCCGGATTGTTGTTGTGGTGTTCTTCCCAAATGGTTGCCCAATCTGCCATCGTGAGCTTTAGAGGAGTCTTCCCATTTGTTGGAGCCTTGTGCTTGTTATGCTCTTGGGGTAAGAAACGATGGTTGTTTGGATAGATTACCTTGCGCAAGGAATCGGGCCTCTCCGTCACCAACGATGGCCTACAAGTAGGACATGCATTGTGCCCTGATGTGGACAACCCTACATACATATCATATGGTTAGAGAGATGAGTGAACTAAAGTGAACTAAAGGGAGAGAGGGAAAGAGAGATAGAGGAAAGGAGGTTACCAGAAATCTCTCCAAGCCCAGGATAGTCGTGCATAGTCCACATAAGGATTCCCCTCACAATGGCCTCTCTCCCCCCTTTGCAAGTGGGACATCGACAACAAGAATGCCTCTCCATATCTCCAACTCCTCGATGAGGGGATCGAGGTAAATGTCAATATTTGACACTTTGTACTTCCTTGGCACAAGCAAGGAAAGAAGTATATTGCCCTTCTTGGTGTCTCCATGGTGGAATATTGTAGTTGACGATCACTATAGGCCAAGTGCTCCATGAAATAGACTTAGTGCCGAAGGGGTTGACAACATCACTTGCTAACCCAAGACTCAAGTGTCAAGGCTCCAACCCAAACTTTGGCCATTGAGTTTCGATGTGCCTCCATGTAGGTGAATCGGCAGGGACATGCATCATTCCATCATTTGAGCGATGGTTCGCGTGCCACGCGAGAAGGTCCATGGTAGACCTGCTTTTAAACATGTGTTGGATGCGAGGAATTAATGGAAAATGTCTCAATACCTTGCGAGGTAGGTGTGCCCCGCTCACTCCTGTCTTGTATCGTGCCTCCCCACACACGAGACATGAGGTAGCATGTGCATGCTTATTGTGGTATAGCATGCAATCGTTGACGCACGCATGGATGCGCTCGTACTCCATTCCAAGTGCAGTGAAGTACGATCTAGCTCGTCGACAATTTGGAGGCATGTGGTGATCTTCTGGCAACATTTTGCCCATCAAACTACAACAAACATGCGTATTAGTATAATTTTTAGAAGACGACACCATAAAGAGAGAGGGAGAGAGTATATAAAAGCCACATTCCATACTTACAGAAGTAGTGCATCGACACTTGCATTACTCCAACCAAATTTTTCTTGCAAGTTGAGTACGTTCAACGATGCTCGGAGCACCGAGTACCGTGCACCGTCATAAAGAGGTGTTCGGGCACTCGTCATCAATCTATCCTCCCTTTCGGCATCTCGTTTAGTGCAGGGTTGACAATCCTCCTCGCACACATCGCGCTCATGAGCTAGTAACTCATCACACATGTCGAACATCTGCTCATCCTCTGTCTCAAAGTGCGACAAAGACGCCATAGGAGTTGCCGACGTAGAGCCAACGGGAGGATCACCATGTGGTGCACCCAAATCGCCCAGTCCCTCTTCCCTCTGTCGTTCGGCCTTGCGCACCGGTGCACCACCACCGAACACAGACCAATGGGGCACCTTCTCAAGCGACAGGTGAGTCGTGCTATCATCTCTTTGAGCGCTTTTTCGAGGATGCCAAAGCCCTTCATTCTCCACGTGCTCCAAAGCAATGTGCCTCAAGCGAGGGATTGCCCTTTTGCACTTGGCGCAAAGTCAAGGTAGTTTTTCCTTGAGCCAACAATTGCGCTCAGGGCCTCCAGGGGGACCACAATCATCCTAGTCGATGTTCTGCACACGCGAAATGTTTTTTTTTTTTTTAGTCATGTGTCCTAAAAAATAAATAATTAGAAAAGCACTTAATTCCATTAGAAAAATTACATATAGTTAAAGTCAAAGGGAATAAATGACAATGAGTGCTAAAATTATTTTTAACTAAAAGAGAATTTAAAAGATGCAATTAATAAACATTTAAAAGTACTGCAAAATAAAGTATCCATAAAAAATTAAAAATATTCAATAAAAAACTTAAAAGGCTAAAAAATGAAATAATGTATAGCTAAGGGTAGAGGGGGTAGTATGTACCCCCCCCTAGCCTCGGATTCGCATGTATCCGTTTGAAATGACCGGCCACGATAATATAGGCGGTAATGGGCGCGATAATATCCGTCGTAATATCCATAGTAATAACTGGCGCCTAATAAGCAAGAAGGCAGAGTATGCCGCGTTTTTGCTGCATACTCTACGTTCTTGCTCTCGGCCATCGCTCCCAAGCTTCCCCCCCCTCCCCTCCCCCTCCCCCACCTCCCCTCTCCCTTCCCTCTTTGTCTCCTTCTCCAAGCTCCCCCCCCCCCCCCCCCCCCCCCCCCCCCCCCCCCCCCCCCCCCTCGCCCCCCCTCCCTCCCTCTCCCCTTCCCTCTCTCTCCTTCTCCAAGATTCCTAAGTTTCGTCGAAGAGGGTTTCGTCCAAGTTTCGGTGAAGGGGGTATTCCACCATCGTCTTTGGAAGCTCAAGCTAGTCGAAGCTCAATAGTGCTACAAAGAAAGAGGTAAACACAAAAGCACATCCCTCCTTTTTCCCTTTTGTTTTCTACTACTACTACACACACACACACACACACACACACCCACACACGCATAAAAAAAAAAGAAGAGAAAATAGAGAATCCATAACATACCTCGTTCATTAGGAAATGGTTGCTTTGCACGGCATGTTTGAAATGGTTGCTTTGCTAAGCTTCTTTGAAAATGGTTGCTTTGCTAGGCACATTTGGAAATGATTAATTTGCTACGCACGTTTGGAAATGATTGTTTGGATAGAAATGTTAGAGAGAAATAGAGAGAGAGAGAGAGAGAGAGAGAGAGAGAGAGAGAGAGAGAGAGAGAGAGAGAGAGAGAGAGAGAAATTTAAAGAGAGGGAGATAAAAGGAGAAGGGAAAGAGAGGGATAGGGTAGAAATAGAGGGATAGAGAGAGAGAGAGAGGGATAGGGATAGGGATAGAGAAAGAGAGGGATAGGGATAGAAATAGAGAGAGAGAGAAAGAGGGAGAGATAGGAAAGAGGGAGAGATAGAGAGAGAGAGAGAAAGAGAAAGAGAGAGGGATAGGAATAGATAGAGAGAGAGAGAGTGGGAAAGAGAGAGTGTGTGTGAGAGAGATAGGGATAGATAGAAATAGAGAGAAAGAGGGAGAGAGGGAAAGAGGGAGAGGAAGAGGGATAGGAAAGAGGAAAAGAGGGAGAGAGAGAGAGAGAGAAAGAAAGAGGGATAGAGAGAAAGAGAGAGAGAAAGAGGGATATATATATATATATATATATATATATATATATATATATATATATATATATATATATATATATATATATATATATATATATAGAGAGAGAGAGAGAGAGAGAGAGAGAGAGAGAGAGAGAGAGAGAGGAAAAAGGGAGAGATAGAGAGAGAGAGAGAGGAAGAGGGAGAGATAGAGATAGAGAGAGGATGAGGGATAGATTGAAAGAGAGAGAGAAAGAGGGAGAAATAGGGAGGGAGAGAGAAAGAGAGAGGGAGAGATAGGAAAGAGGGAAAGAGAGAGAGGAAGAGGGAGAGATAGGAAAGAGGGAGAGAGAGAGAGAGAGAGAGGAGAGATAGAGAGAAAGAGAGAGGGAGAGATAGGAAAGAGGGAGAGATACAGAGAAAGAGGGAGAGATAGGGAGAGAGAGATAGATAGATAGATAGATAGATAGAGAGAGAGAGAGAGAGAGAGAGAGAGAGAGAGAGAGAGAGGGAAAGAAAGGAATAGAGAGAGATAGGGAAAGAGGGAAAGAGGGGGAGATAGGGAGAGAGAGAAAGACGAAAAATAGGGAGGGAGAGAGAAAGAGAGAAAGAGAGAGGGAGTAGATAGAGAGAGAGAGAGAGAGTGCTTGCTTTACATGGAGGCGCATGCATGACTCTGGGGTGGAGCTTCCGCTTCGTAGTTCAACTGCACGATCGAGAAGGAGAAGGGGGGGGGAGAGAGAGAGAGAGAGAGAGAGAGAGAGAGAGAGAGAGAGAGAGAGAGAGAGAGAGTGTTGGCGGATACGTTGCGACGGATGTCAGCACAACGAGAACTCACCTAACAATAGTTATCAGCTAAGGACGAAGCTCGACCCGCAGGCGCGTGAAAGCAAGCATAGGGTGTCAATCTACATTCGACCGACTCTCGACTAATTCCTACAGAGGTCTCTACCCAATGTCTAAGCTATAGCCTTTAGGAGTGCATAAAAGGAGATTTCCTACAACGCTTTCAAGAGCCGAATACCCACCAAACGTTCTCGAAATGCCACAAAACTTGAAGGAGACCCTACTAACACCAATAGGTCGCTCTCCCTAAGGTCCATGAACCAAAATCCCAACCCTAAACACCTGGTGCAAAATCATGTAGGATGTCTGGTTGAAATTTGCAGGTCGTCGTTTTCGAAAACTAAAGTGCCTAATGTGTATCTCTACTCAATGTGAACATGTGGATATGCTAAAATGCGAAAACAAACAACGTATGCTCACCGAATCACCAGATGTAGCTCGTGGGTCGAGTTCGCAACACCAGACCGTACACCCGCAATGTAGATATTGGTGCATAGCTCTCATCGGGAGCAACACGCTGCACTTCTCCGCACTCGATTCTGACCACCGGTGTGCGCGTAGCGTCAAGATGAAACTCTCACTCTCTCTCGTACACAGTACGCTCACTCACAGACATAACTTTTTAAAATGACAAAGGTTTTTTTCAGTAAGGTCAAAAGTGGTATAAATACCTTACAATCTCAAACCCTAATGTTCCAATTTAACCATCTACTCAATCTAAATGTCAAAAATGGGATACAATCTGGAAGCTTATGCAAGCCCCACTATTTACAAGGGTGAAATGTTGGTTTTTCTCAATTAAAGAATAATTATAAAAAATAATACTCCGCCGAGCAATCATTCTCCGTAGGGTGTGTCCAGCTGCTAACAATTCCCCCCCTCCTAGTTCATGTCGTCCCCGACATGGCAATTGAACTGCTTCTTTAATGTAGGCTTTCTCGCATCTTTAGAAGGGACTCATATCGCGCATGCTGAGCCAGTAGCGTCAGGCCGAGTATATCTGTGCTGATGGTGAAGAAGCCGGTGTAGAAAGCTTCTTCAAAGGCCTGGAGGTGATATGAAGGCAAAAACATGATTCTTTGATATAGTGCATGTATCACCTCGTGAGAAGGTTGAGGAGACAGATTGTAGGCACATCTGTATGTATCTTGAAAGAAAAAGATACTGTCTGTCGCCTGGCCTGGTTTGAAAGTTTCCAAGACTGCCAAAAGGGTTTTACATATTTTTCTCATCATGATGCAAGATAGGTCAGGCGAGCCAGTGAACAATTTGATGGCGCCCGTTAGGGTTTTCACCATGTATTGCTCACTCATTCTCTCGCCTGCCTTCAAGCCTGGTAGCTTCCGGTAATTGAGCCAAGTGGGTTGGCTTTTCTGCAACAGCTTGTGGGCCTTCCATGTCCGTATCTTTGGTAGAGGGCAGAAACTGAGGTTATCTCTGATCACTTTAGGTGCCTCTACCAGATGGATTAGATATTGCGGATATTTTGTGAGCCATGCCTTTCTCCACTTGGGTTGAGAATCCACTATCAGCTTGACCCCTTCAGGTTTGGAGATATCTGCTTTATACAATGGTACTGGTTGCTCCTCTTTTATCTGTTTATTGATAGTAGCAGCTTCATACTTTAGCAGAGGATATGGGAGAGAAGGCTGTAGCCATTCACATCGAAGGTTATTGGCATCTATCTTCTGAATAGTCATTGATTTAAACACTCTTTGTCCCATTCCAATGCTTCTTTGGTTGTGTCTCTTACTGCCGCTTTATGGCCTTTTGCAACTTTTCTTCTTCTTCTTGTGTCAGATCCTGGGGCTCTTGTGAGGGTCCCACCAGGATGTCCTCTTGCATGGTGGTGTCCACTGGATCTAACACATTTTCTATGTCGATTCCCTCCATGGCTGCTGGCCTGATGCTAAACTGCTGCTCTTCCATTTGCTGATGGCCTCTTAGCTCATCTATTTGCTGTTGAAATGCTCTCTTTGCTTCTTCCGCTTGATCTCCCATGTTCACTAGGAGGTCGTTCAGATCGGCATTGATTTTCTCCGCCTCCTCGAGCTTTCTCTTGATGTCTTCGTTTTCTGCTCAATTCTATCTTTGAAACTCTTCGTCCATCTTCTTCTTCATGGCTTCTAGCTCATTCCTCATGGCCTGGTTCTCTTCTTCCAAGGGGTTTTGCATTACCAGAGACCCCTTGACCAGCATCAGCCTTTGCCTCTTCTCCAGTGTTAACTCCTTTTGGATCTTCTTCATTTGTTCTTCATATAGCTCATTCTCTGAAGTGGTGTCAGTCGAGCTAGCAGCTCGGACGCTGGCCGGAGATGCTCTTAGCCTTTGGATGGTCTGATCTTTTACTTTCATCTGATCTTTCAGCTCGATGACTTCATCCTGGCTCGCTTCATGCTCTATCTCGGCCTTTTCCTTGGCATTTCTCAAGGTTTCCACCTCTTTGGATTCTTCAGCAAGCTGTAGAGTTAGGTTGTCCCTTTCTCTCTTTGCATCTGTCAATGACTTGATGATTTTCTTGTGTTCCTCTTCAACTCTTTGAAGCTTGTTTTCGGCTGCTTGATTTTTTCGTTCCATCTCCTGGCATCTTTGTAATGCCGTGTCCAGACTGGGTTGCAGCTTTGTTTGTTTCTCTATATGCTCTTGGCCTTGTTTTTGTAGTGAGTCGACTTTAGACTTGATCTGAACTTCATTGGTTTTGAGATTATCAATCTCACTCTCCATGGCCATTGATCTTGCTTTGAACCCGGTTAGCTTTTGCAATACTACATCCCAATCATTGGTCGGTGGCTGTAGGTCCACTGTGTCGGTGGCCATCTCTTTCAATTCCACTAACCGAAGGCTCTACATCTGTTCCTTGGGCCTTGTGCTTGTCAACTTAAAGGCTACCGTAGCTGCCTCTTCTCTAGAGTAACCCACAGCTAGTAGATCAAGAAATATTATGAAATTATTTTCTTCTGGATCTAGCTTCTCTTCTTTTGGTTCAATTTCTTCTTTCTGCTCTTCCTCTTGACTCTTCTCTCGCTTGGAATCTTCTTGTTCATTCTCCTTTTGTTGGGTTTGTGGAGGGCTAAGAGGAGGTGGTGATGGGGGTGGGTTGGTTTCCCTGCTTGACGATGGAGTTGCTGGCTTCTTCTTGAAATCCCGATCTGCCTTGGTTTTTCTCTCTCTTTCTTGGCCTTCCTGCTCTTCAAGCAGTTGCCGTCTTACTTCATCCACTTCTTCTTCTGTAAATGGGATATTTGGGATATTTTCCGTTGTAGCATCTAAAATCTCAAAGTTTTTGATGTCGTCTTCAGAACGATCTCGGTGCACCCTTCGAGATGATCCCGACATGGCTTCCAGGGACGGCTTCCACAACTCACTCAAATCTCCTTTGAGTGCTCTCTCGGCTCTGAAGCTTTCCATTAGTCGTCTAGCCGTGCCGCTTTTTGTGACTTGGTCTCTTTGATTGGCACTTGTAGACTTTCTTTCTTTCCTTTCTTCGACTCTGGCGGCTCTTCTAGCACGGTCTCTAACTGACGCTTCAAACGTGTGGCTACTCTGGGTGCCCTGGGAGGTTCTTCTTCTTTATCTTCTTTCAGCTTTAGCCAATCATTCTGTGAGGGAGGTTCATGCCAATTTCCTTTGGCATGCAATGCTCCATAGACCACTTTTGTTATCGGCTCACCAGGTACAATGTAGGTGGGATTTTTGTTGCCCATCTTCACTAGGTTGTCATGGATGTAAGCGGAATAATTTATCACTTTTGGCTTGCTCTTCTGCATTGCCCAGGTGAAGGTGGTAGCAATGGCTCCAGGTGGCATTCTGTACTTTTGTGGCCACTTTGTACACATGTGGAAGTATTGGTTGTAGAGTTGGCTCATGATAGCCACTTTTGGGTTTGCAATATCTTCAAATGTGTAGTTCTTTTTTTCTGAGTAGACTTTGACTTCATCTCTCCTCTTTGTCACACTATCTCCCTTGTTAGGGATGTCAAGTGCAGCCTGCCACCACCCTCTCTGTGATGACAATCATGGTATCTGGCTTGCCTTGCAGATCAATGACTCGGGCCACTCCATCTTTTTTGATAGTGGTTACAAATTCCCACACTCTTTTGATGTCAATTCCTGCTGGCAAAGCTTCAAAGTAGTTATGTAGGTCCAGCTTCTCCAGGTAATCCCCCATCTTGCTTCTGACAAATTCATTGAGCTCTCGTGGTATCATGGGTAGCTCCACTGCATTTCCTTCAGGATCTTTGAATACGCCTTGGTAGATTTTCAAATCATTGGACTCTAGCAAATCATCCTCAATCCATGTGCTGGTGGGCTTCAGGGTTCCCTCTGAGATCACAAACGGCTCCACTTCTTCTAAGTAGTCTTTTATTGTCATCTTCTTCTTCTTTGCAGGTGATTTTGCGGCTGCCATAGATCCTGTTGCACTCAGTAGTCGGAAGTTAGCGTTTTTTCCATATTAGCTGATAAACTGAGTTCTAACTATCCAAATGACTTGAAAATTGAAAATAAAACTTAAAAGGAACTAGGGAAACTCTCCATTTGCTCACAGTAGCTTTTTGGCCAAAAATTATCATTTAGACATCCTATGCGTAGGATGTCTACCTTGCCTGTTTTTGGTGAAACTTGGTAGGCTGGTGGCCCTTGACCTGTGCAACATGGATATGTGATTGGAATTGGGTTTGGGCACCAAAAAGTGCATTTTTGGGCAGATTCAGGCTTTAGGCTCACAAATTGGGTAGGATGTCCTCAACAGGTGGCAAATGATATTCAAATGGGTTGAAAGTTGATATACAGGCTTCTTATACCATGTTAATGGCTCCCATGAAGTCAGATCTTGCATAGTAGGTCAAAATCACACTTGAGACATCCTACGCGTAGGATGTCTTTTTCATCAAAATGACTTGAAATTGATTCTGGGGGTGGCTCTTGGCATGTGGAACATGGCCCTGCTCTTGGATTTTGATTTGGATGAACATTTGTGTTGTTAAGAGCATGTGTAGTGTTTTTAGGCTCAAAAAGTGCATCTTGGAGGTGTTGGGGGGCAAATGTGATGAGAATGGCTTGAAAATTGATATATGAACTCATGAAGGTGTTATAGAGAGATCTGGAACTCAAAAATGCCAACTAGGGGCCAAATTGGTTATTTAGACATCCTACGCGTAGGATGTCTATTTCATCATTTTTCACTTGTGACCCCACAGATAACTTGGCAGTGTGCTCATGAGTGTATTGTGCAAGTTTCATGTGATTTGGACTAGTTTTGGTAGGTCTATGGCCCATTATTGCCTCTATGCTTTGACTTTGCGTTTTTTGATGCATATGAGGTCAATTTTTGTCCAAATGTGATGAAACTTGGTGGCTAGCATGTACAGGCTATTCAGAAGCTGTGTGTGATAAGAGATGTTGAGTTTGGTGCCCAGATTTGGCCTTGCGTAGGATGTCTCTTGATGAAAATTATATTGGAGGTGCTACTAGTGCTTGCCCTGAGCCCCCCTGAGTCCCTTTTAAGCCCTATTTCAACAAAAAAGTCAAATAGATAGAAAAAAACTCCTTGTGTGGATTTCAGAGCTTTCGAGCCATTTTCTGACTCTTGGAGTGCTTTTTGGCGATGAAATTTCTTGATGTTGGTCTCCATGGCTTCACGGTCCCTTGGGGATCCTTGCCATATGGTTTTTGTTGACTTTGGCTTCATCGGCGCTCCGTTTGGTAATTTGTCGCTCTAGAAGCACCCATGGTTGCGTTTACATGTCGTTGATGACTTGTGGTGGTCTACCACCATAGGATTTGGTTGTTGATGGTCTAGGAAAGCCGCTCGTGAAGTTTGGTGGCAAACGGACATGCGGTTTGGCCGTGAGAGCTATTTGACGCTTTGTGTGTCTGATGCCGTTTCTGAAGTTTAGTGCCGCTTCGGGTCCCCTTATGGCCTTGTGGGCTATATAGACTTGTCGAGCATGTCGAGATGCTCGTACCGATGAGTTTTGGTAGCATTTGGGCGCCTTTCCACTGATTTACCATTTGGTGGCCTCTTGCAGGGCTCTAGAAGTTAGGGTTTTTCTCGATGGTTTTCTACCGCCTTTGGGAATTCAAAAGTGGTCTTCTATGCTAGGGTAAACCACCGATGAAGTCTCATTGCTTTTGGGTTAGCCGTTAGGTGGTCACTTCTACTTGTAGGTCTCTACTGCCCTCTTCCCGTGTGAACCCTACACTAGTTTTCGCGACAAAACAACAAACATGCGCGAAAAACTCAAGGTGGTGAGCCTACCTCTCATGTCTGGAGCCTGTCGGGTGGTCATGCACGTCGTAGAAGCCGTTGGAAGTCCCGTTCTCTCTAGGTGGCAAGAGCTCTCTCTCAAAAGGCTTTTACGACGCGTACGACCACCCGACAGGCTTAAAATGAAGTGAAAAAATCTTATAATGGGGGTCTCTGGACCACTTTCCATGAAATTTGACATGTGCTCCCAACTTCTTGCGAGATGCGGTTTAGGCTCAAAAATTTCTTGATTTGGACTCCATTTTCCCAGTTTCCGAGAAATTTGACGTTTCGATCAAAATCTTGTCAAAACATGCTTTCCGCTCCATTCACCTAATTGCACCCCCATTTTACCACAGGTTGTCCTATAGTCACTGAATATCCCCATATTGTTTTTTTCATTACAACTGTTTTCACCTGCTTTTTGTATTTTTGAAGTTTTTCTACCGATAATTAGTAAAATTAAAAAAGAAAATAGCAAGTTAAACCCAAAAAATCCCCAAAAATCATAATAACTCAAAAACATCACCGCAAAACACTATATGCACTCACATGAAATTTTATGGCCGGATTTCTCCATTTTACCAATATTTCGCTCGAAAAATGACTATTTTTACCTATATACACACACCTAGGAGCTTGATTTGGCGTTTGGTCCCATATACTTGTAGATTCATGCTGTGTAAGGGCATATGTACTTAGGTTAGTCCAAAAATTTTGCAATCAAATGACAACCCTTTAAAATAGTCGAAAAACATGTCCTTTTTTGCTCTTTTTTCCATTGGATCCGCATTTGAGAATGCCTCCCCCCCTCCTAATAGGAGTCCTCCCGGACGACAAGGTATCGCCTCGGTGTATGTGCCGTGCATGGAGTAAAAAATTGTGCTAATACTTGGCTGTGTAATGTGGCCCTATATGATGCATACTCAGTCAATGCATGGAAAAATTAATGCTGTGCAAGAGGAGGGTATAAGCAAGATGCTTATTGGCATTCGCCATGGAGGTTTCCTGTTTGTTGTTGATTTGGTGGGTGGATTTTCTTTGCAAGTAAAAGTTGTAACTCTACCGCTCTGTTTGATCATCTTTCTTGCAAAAGTTTCTTGGTCTGCCGCTATTGTCGATATGGCCATAGTTGTCTCCTTGGAGAGAGTGGTCGTGGCGGAAGTGGTCATATAGTTTGTCTTTTTTGCTTTCCATTTGTAGCTTTGCTTTGGAGGTTTTTGTAGGTTTATTGCTACTTCAGCGGTTGTCATGGTTTTGCTGCTGATTGGCACCCACATAGATCGGTTTGCGGGTTTCATATGTAGTGTGTGTCTGCCTTCTGATGATGCTTGTACTGAAGGGAGTTCCTGTTGCTTTGGTTTCGGGATCCAAATGCGAGTCGCACTTAAGTTGTTACTGAGCATTCTTTTGGGGATCCATATCTTTTATATTCCCTTGGTTTTTGGTTGAACTGTTTGCTTCTGTTGACTTCTTCTGTTGTATTGCTGTTTGTCTGCCATGTCACATCTATCCTTTCGCACCCATACTTGTTTGTAGTGATCATGGTTGGCAGTCCCCTGTTTGTTCGCCATGGCTATCGTGTTGTTCTTTAGTGGCACCTATTTTTTTGGTTCTTTCTCCAGTGACTGTGTTGTTGCCATCTGGTTCTTCTAGGGTTGCTGAGCATTCCAATCTATCTGCACATTATACTGTTTTTGCCAAGGTTGTATCAACAACATGGGGTGTTGTGTGCTTTCATCCTCAACCACATAAAACTTGTGTGGGTAAACATATTGATGTACTTGTACATGCAATATAGTCCAGCCCAATGTTTTTAGCGAATGTGATGTACTACTTTCTAGCACCTGTGGAGTAGGATGTAGTTGATCTTTGGGCTTGAGCTATTTGTATATAAGAGATCAGATTTGCTTGAGCTCCAGAATCAAGCAATGCCGTCGCTTCAACTTGATTGCTACCCACTTTGACTGTAATTATTGGCTCCACTGTGTCTTCATCAAAATTCGTTAGTCGAATAGAATTTATTCGCAACGGTGATCCACATTGTTGTTGTTGTCGTAGAAGCCTTCTTTTTGCAATGCGTTCTTTTTCTTCTGCTTGAGCTTCTTCTCGTACCCTCTGTTTCTCCTTCATCCGTTGTTTTTCTTGATGGATTTGTTGAAGCATATCCTGGGTTAGTGGTAAATGATATTTTTTTAATCGACACCCACGAATCCAATTTGGCCCCTGCTAATGTAGCTAGCTTGACAGCTCCACTTTGTGATAAGTCACTAATCACAAAGGGTCCCATCTCTCGCCGTTTAAGTTTCTTGGCATGTTGCTTCAAGGTATAAACAAGTACATAATCACCTGTTTTGAATTATTTCGTGCGCACATGCTTGTCAAAAAACTCTTTTTGTCTTCTCTTTTTAGCATAGATCGAAGCTACAGCTCTCAAGAAAAGTTCATCTAGCTTTTCAAGATCATCTATTCTTGAAGAGAGCTCATGCTCTGTCCATTCTAATCGTTTCGCTACTCGCAGAGTTGGAATTAAAAACTCTATGGGTAATATAGCGTTTAGGCCAAACACCATGTTGTACGGTGTTGTTCCTATTGATGTTTCGTAAGCTACCCTGTATGCCCATAGTGTTGAGTGTAACTGCTGATACCAGTCTGTCCTTGACTCTGATACAATTTTAGTCAGAATAGTGCACAGTGTTTTATTTGTGGCCTCAACTTGTCCATTTGCCTGTGGATGATATGGAGCAGATTTTCTATGTATGACCATGAATTCCTCTAGAAGATATTCAATAACTTCATTAAGAAAATGTGTTTCTCAATCACTGACAATTTCTATTGGTAACCCGTATCGTACAAAGACATTCTCATACAAAAATTGTGCAGTGGTTCTTGCGTCTGCTTTTTGTGTTGCCTTGGCTTCCGCCCATTTTGTGAGATAGTCTGTAGCCACAATGATATATTGGGTATGGGTGCGATATGCAGGGGGTGAAATAGGCCCCACAAAATCAATGCCTCATTTTGCAAATGCCCTTGCTCCCATCATTGGCCGTAGTGGCATCTCATCTCTCTTTATCGGCACCTTGGTGCGCTGACATGCGTCACAACACTTTAAAAACTCCTCAACATCCATATGCAATGTAGGCCACCATATTCCTGCGGTTAAGACAATTTTTTCCGTCTTATCGCTTGAAAAATGGCCTCCACTTATTCCTCCATGTGCGTGTTCTAGAATCAGCAGGTATTCACTTTCACTTGCATAGATTCTAAGTTGATTATCCTTCCCTCGCTTATAGAGTTGATTCCAAATTAAATTAAAGGCGCGAGCCTCCATCTCTGTAGCCCTTTTTTGTGCTTTTGCTATGTTTTCAAAAAATGTCCTTGTTGTTAGGAAATCAATGATATATTGACTCCATGCAGGTGCAATGTTTACTTGAAACAAGGTAGCGTGATCCTATGGTCGTTTGGAACTACATATAGTACAATTGTTAACATAAGCAAGTGTGTCAGCATACATAGTTGGCCAATAAACCCCTAATTGTTTCAGTCTCTGGTGTGTTTTCTTTGTTGAACAATGAAATGCACAATCCTGGATGTGTGCTTCTTCAAGATAACACTCGAATTCTTCCGGATTTATACATAATCGTAGAATCTGGTCCGAGCCTAGATGATACAGTCGTCCTGCAATCAACTGGAAGTTTTTTGTTTGTCGAATTGTTTGTTGTTTGGACCTGTCTTCCTTGTTATCAAATCTACCTCCAAAGGAAAGAATACTAACAATTTCCTGACACCATTTGGGTATCATTTCAATATTGAAAAGATAAGCATTAGGTATGTCATCATCTACTCCTTCAGGAGCTTCCCCGTTTTGTAGCCTTGAAAGATGATCCACCCGTAGATGAGTTTTACCCTTTTTGACCACCACTGTGAAATCAGACTCTAGCAATATAATAAACCAGCATACAATTCTCCCACTATTGCATGGTTTATTTACCAGATACAAAAGAGCTTGATGATCTGTGAAGAACACAAATTTGTTTGCGAGCAAGTAATGCCGAAATTTATTTACAACATAAATCATTCCTAACCCCTCTCTTTCAGTGGTTGTGTAGTTCTTCTTTGCACTATTTAACTATCGGCTTGCATAACAAACTGGGAAATCCATTGTTTTGTCTCCAGGTTGAGCCAGAATACTCCCAATTGTATATACAGATGCATCAATGTGGACATGGAATATCTTTTCCCAATCTGGTGCTTTAAGTACAGGTGCTGATACAAGGTTTTTCTTCAGCTTTTTGAATGAAGTTTCACACTCCTCAGTCCAGTCAAAACTGACTAATAAGCGATACAGAGGCTGTGCAATGACTGCATACATATATATGAATCTTTGATAATATCCGCAGTGTCCCATGAAGGATTGTACTTGTTTGGCATTAGTAGGCCTGGGTAGGTTTACTATGACTTTGATTTTGTCTAGGTCAGTGGTTATGCCATTTCTTGAGACAATATGTCATAAGATGCGGCCTTGCCTAACCATAAAAATACACTTTTCCGGGTTAAGATAGATTCGATATGTTATGCATTTCTCAAAACCTTTTGTAAATGGTCAATATGTTCCTCTTGTAGAAGAGAGTGTACACAGAGATCATCCATATATATTTCTAAGAGTATTCTCAGGTATTCTTTGAACGCATGACTCATTAACCTTTGAAAGGTAGCTGGGGCATTGGTTAAGCCAAAAGGCATAACTCGATACGCATATATTCCCCATTCTGTGGCAAACATTGTTTTGTGCTGATCCTCTATTGCAATTGCCAATTGGTTATACCCTAAAAACCCATCTAGAAAGGAATACGCCCGTTTTCCAGCCACCCTATCAAGTACATGTTCTGTGATCGGCAAGGGATAATTATCCCTTATGGTGGCTGCATTTACCTTTTTGAGGTTCACACACACTCACAGCTTTCCGTTCTTCTTGGGGACAACCACAATGGGTGACACCCAATCTGTATGTTCACTTTCATAGATGAATGCAACATATCCATCAGCTTGTCAATCTCCTCTTTGATTCACTTAGCAAATGTGTCATTATATGTGTAAGGACGCTGTTTGCTAGGTTTGGCATTTGATATCAAAGGAATTATTGTTGGAATTAGGGTTGCAGAGAAACACACACAGCTTGGAGAAGACGAAGGGAGCTCAAGGCACACAATAGAGAGTGTATTACTTAGTGTGCAATGGAAAGATGGATAGCCCTAGAGTGATGGGCGTATATACAATGCTCGGGGGAAAAAACCTCCTAAAGAGGGAAAAAATGCCCCGACGGTCCTAGTGCGTTCACACACATCACTACCACATGTATATGGTAACAAATCCCCCCTGGAGTGATGCGGTGAATGAGAGCTGGCACATGAGTAAAGGGAAGTGCCATGCCCTAAGGACATGATCAGTCCACAAAGGGGAGTAAGCCCAAAGCTTTGCGGAAAGCTTCAAGCTTCTTACGAGACAATGCCTTTGTGAAAAGATCTGCAAGGTTGTCCTGTGTTGGCACATAAGGCAAGCTGATCTCTCCTGCTGAGAGCCTCTCCCTGACATAGTGGTAATTCACCTCAATGTGCTTTGTGCGAGCATGAAAAACTGGGTTCCTCGCAAGTGCCAATGCGCTCTGACTGTCAGTGTAGATAGTGTTGGCAGTGTCCTGTCCAACACCCAAATCAGCCATAAGGAGTCTGAGCCATACACACTCAACCGTAGCTTTGAAAACTGCCCTGTACTCAGCCTCACAACTCGAAGTGGCCACAGTAGGTTGCTTCTTGCTCAACCATGATATACATGAACTGCCAAGCATGAAACAAAAACCACTTGTGGACACTCACGTGTCAAAACAACCAGCCCGATCTGAGTCCGAAAAAGCATGTAAGTCTGGCGGCAATGATCCCCCCTTGGGATAAAACAAGCCAAGATGTAAAGTGTCACTAAGGTAGCGAA
This sequence comes from Adiantum capillus-veneris, assembly GCF_014529385.1. Classification (NCBI taxonomy): domain Eukaryota; kingdom Viridiplantae; phylum Streptophyta; class Polypodiopsida; order Polypodiales; family Pteridaceae; genus Adiantum; species Adiantum capillus-veneris. The sequence continues at coordinate 118,779,256 of NC_140935.1, read as the reverse complement.
AAATCCTCTTGACAGCCTGCCAATGCTTAGACCCTGGGCTATGCATAAATTTGCTGACCTGTGAGACTACAAACTGAATATCTGGCCTCGTGTTGCATACATAAATGAGGCAGCCAACAACAGTTTGGTAAAGAGTGACATCAGTAGGATCGCAAGCATCATGTAGACTCAACTTCAAACCTGTTTCCATGGGAGTGGCAATAGGTTTGCAATCCTCAAGTCCAAACTTACATAGCAATGTCTCTATGTAACTTTTATGACACAAGGCAATACCACCATCACACTGCTTAAACTGTATACCCAAGTAATGATGCAATAGCCCCAAATCTTTTATCTTGAAAGTAGCATTCAAATCAGCTTAAATTCAGCAATATGTCTCTCATTTGGTCCAGTGATCAGCAAATCATCAACATAAAGAACCACAATGAGAAGTACATCACCCTCACGCTTTACATACAATGTGCTTTCTGTTGGACTGTTACGAAAGCCTCATTTAACCAAATGAGTGTCAGCTTTCTCATACCAAGCACGAGGAGATTGCTTCAACCCATACAAAGCCTTCTTACATCTGCGCACTTTGTCCTCTTGTCCTTTTCTGACAAAACCGCGAGGCTGCGTTACATAAACTTCCTCAAATATGTCACCATTCAAGAAAGCAGTAACAATGTCTGATTGATGTACATCCCAACCAAAATGAGCTGCCAATGCACATAGAAAACGCACAGTAGTCATATGAAAAGTGGGAGAAAAAGTCTCTTCATAATCTATGACTTTTTGCTGTGCATAACCCTTTGCAACAAGTCGAGCCTTATGGAGATCGATCTCACCATCCGGCTTGCGTTTCAACTTGTAAACCCACTTCGTACCAATGGCCTTTTTGCCAGGAGGCAAATCACATAAAGTCCATGTGTCATTTTCTATAAGTGCATCATATTCTGATTGCACGGCAGCCATCCAATTTTCTGTATTTTGTGCTTCATCAAAAGACAGAGGCTCCTCAACATCATGTAAACTAGACACAACCAAAGCATAACAATCTGATGCATAAGATGCATGGCGAGAGCCTGAACGAGTACGACTAGACAAAGGTGCATCCAATTTACTGTCACGCAAAGTGTGCACCAGCCATTTTGGCATACATCTAGCCTACTCATTTTCAGCCCTTTCCTCATCAAGTACATCATGTACATATGCATCAGTAATAGGCTGATCTGTAACATTTTCAGAAACCCCCATAGGCTATACATTTGCCTCATTGGAACTTACATTCGTATTTCCACCGCTGAAAAGAGGCAACAAAGTGTCATAAATGTCCTGTGAGCTTACATTACTGTCTCTAGTACATGACAGCAAGGGATGAACAGAATCTTCGACAAACACTACATCCCGTGAAACCAGAATACGTTTTGTTTGCGGATGATACAACCTGTAACCTTTGATTTCAGTACTATAACCAACAAAAATACATTTGATAGTCTTATCATCCAATTTTCTGCGCTGCACTTGTGGCACCAAAGCATATGCCAAACAGCCAAAAACACGCATGTGCTCAATAGAAGGCTTTTGTGCGCTCCTTGCCACACTGTTGAAGCAAGGGACTTGCCAATACACCATGTGCGAGCCACAAACGGCTCCAAGCACACAACAAGCCTAAACTAGCAAGCTCAAGAGAGCAAAGGGTGTGTCACTCACCGCTCTACGCTCGCCTTCGTGGTGGATTCCTCGCCGCAATGAAGAAGAAGCTGCAATCGTGCCGCGCTCAACCGCTTCACCGCCGTCGTGCCTTCGTAATGCTCGATCGCACACACACTCTCCCTCTCTCTCTCTCTCTCTCACACACACACACACACACAAGGAGGTGAAGAAGAAGAAGATGGAGATGGAGCAAGAGCACTCTTCTATTGCACAAATGAGAGAATGAGTAAAAATTAGGTTTAGTTGGCTTTTATAGGAGCTCACCCCATTCACACTTGGGCGCCCATGCTTAGCCAACTAATCCCTTGAATGTCCCAGTTAGAGTGCGCCTCTCATCGACGATCACTCTACCTTTCCCTATTGGTCCGACAAGCCCGGTACCTGACTCTACCAAATACATAATACACGTCCATCGTAGGCGATAGGGTGTCCGTGTGCCGTGAGGGTTAACATGCCCCCCTTCCTGATGTAGATTCCGTCCTCGGAAGCTATTGAGTTGAAGCTGGTTCGTCGAGGTGGAAGAGCATTTGAGATGAATGTCCTTAGCCTTCTTCAGTCACTGCAAAATCAAACAACATTGGCACAGTAATTGCATTCTCTTAAAAAGCATATGCAGTTTTTAGGTAGAAAAATTGATTGGTCAAAGAATTTCAAACAATTTGTCAGCAATGAACATTAAATTTCAATGTAATCAAATGCATAAACAAATGTAAAGGTAGAAAATTAAACAAGTCTGGGGTCGCTAATTTGACGGTCGAAAGGCACTAGAGATCGAATATTAATACCATGGGTAAGCTTCTTAATTTTCTGTGGTTAATTAAGTTGTTTAATCGCGAGAGCCAAGTATTCATGTTCGAGGGCTGACTAGAGGCTATATCTAGAAGACTTTGTAGTTAAGCTACCATAAAAGGAATTTCTCATGAAATCATTGCCTGACTGATTACTTTTTTTTTGACTCCCCAAAGTCTTTTCACATTGATTCAATTATGATGTGTGTGCTTATTTTGTATGCCTTGGGTTTTTTGCTTTTCAAGGAAAAGCGCCCACATTGGGAACCTCCAGGGCTCTAGTACCATAGGCAATACATGTGAGTGAAGTACCAATTCAAGCTGAGATTTCTCTTCCAGCGTAAGATTTTACATTGTGGCACTTTGATTTTTTGTTTGTTCATTTTCAACATTTTAATTTTGTAACTTTGGGGGGTCATATAACACTGTTACCCTCCCCAGGCTCATCACATTAGTAAACTCCCTTTATAATACTTAAGCTAAAGGTCAATAGGGTTAAGCCCACTAGAAAGCCCTAGTACATTTCATACAATGCTGCCTAAATCGGATTAAGAACCTAAGTAACCATTGCTTATTAGAAAGGCATTCCCCATGGTATTAAGGGAAGATTTCTAATACCTAGCTTGGTCGAACTAGCTTAGTCGGACTGCTTGATTTTTAAACCTAGACAAGTGATTATGACAAAACATTACATTGAATTAAATGTTTGATAGTAAGCAAATGCGCTGAATATTATGCTACCAATCACAATCAAAGCAGACAAAACATGGATGCAAAAAGATAAGGGCAATGCTAATGGACAAGAAACACCTGTTTGTGTTGATGGTCGCGCTTGATCTGAAGGTTCCATGAAGGTCCAAATCCTAACCACAGCAACACGTTCCTGTACACACTATGAAACACAAACAATACCTCTAGGAGGCACATCAGTGGGAAAAGAGAACTTCGCTAATCACTCAACTGTAAAACAGAAACACTCCTATCGTACTAATCTTACCTACCCTCCATCACTCAAGTGATGAGGATCAAAGGTGTTTTATGGCATAGGTTTCTGTTTCACTGTACCAGATGTGACATGTGTAGGTCTGAGTCAATGTTTTGACTTTTATTGTGCATACTCGTTTGCTAATTGCTCTTGCTCTTTATTTTTATTTATTTTTTTGTGAGTATAAAGCTTTATATGTACATTCCCTAAGATCGGAGATTGAGAGGTCAGGGAAAAAGGTTGAGAGGGAAACAAGTGAATGATGGATGTCCACAAACACTCCCCCCTTCCTTGGGTAGATCATACCGTTTGAATTGAGCTTGTCACCCTTTGAAACCAATTGTTCCAGTTGGTAATAGGTGAGGATTTTTGCCAGTAGTTTTCTATTACCCTAGGTGCCTCGTCAAGTTGCAAGGGTGGTAAGGTACTCTCCCAAGATCGAACTGGAAGTGGTTCATCAGGTGATTCTTGAACACTGGGAGGTGTGGATTCTTTTGTAGCTTCATGGAGGTCCACTACTATAGATGGAGGCTGTGTCGAAGCTTCTATTTGCGTATAGGAACTACATGAAGAGCTAGAAGCTTCATGGGACTCCCCCCTTCCTGAGCTAGGTGGAACAAATCGTTCTTTCTTTGGTACCCAAACTAGCTCGGGAGCGGGTGTGTAGCATTCTGTGATTTTTTTCTTTCCACGATCATTGATTCGTTTTGGAGATACGGGATTGGGCTCACATGGGTCAGGTGATAGGTAAGAGCACAATCTACGTTTTGGCACCCAGATTTGATCATTTCCTTGATAGTAGCCTTGGGCTTCCAATAGTCATTTAGGGATCCATCGCAACATTTTCTTACTTTTCTTGGAGCGAGTGGTACGTTTCTTACAAGGCTTCTGTTTTTTAGCACTAGCTATGGTCACTAAAGAAGCTTTAGGGACCCACTTGTATGTTTTCTTCGTTACATTAGGATGAGTCTTGTCGGAAGTGATATGCATTGCTTGTAGCATATTTAAGGGTACAGGCATTTCATCCCCCTCAGGTGTTACCTAGGTCATCCCCCTATTTCCCCAAGTGTCTATGGTTGATGCTAGGTGGACCCAATCCACATTGTCTGATTCCGTCATACCCGGTAACACATCCATGTAAGGAGAATCTTGGCCAATGTCTGTATCCTTCTTACAAGTGTAACAATATTGTAGTGGGGCCGAGTGAACTGTGGTGTCAGAGCGATGATCAATAATGGTTTTACTCCCTAAGGGGTGTACCTTACCAGTCACCAAATCCACTCTAAGGACAGAGTCTTGGAATTGCAAATAAACATGATTTTTAGACCAATCATGAACCATTTGTGCTTCCCTCATGAATGGTCGTCCTAAAATCATTTCATATGACATAAGGTGTTTAGAGAAATCCATTACAATGAACGTATGTCGTACCTTGTGTCCTAGAACTTTGATCTTAAGATCCTTGAGCATCCCCATAGGTTTGGCTATGGTACCATTTGCCATCTTTACCACAATGTTAGTAACACTGAGGCGGGGTTTTCCCATGGATTCCCAACAATCTTTTGTAACGATGCTAACTCCTGCACCACCATCAAGAATTCCCTTTATAGTTAATCCCTTGGTAGTGATGGGTAGGGTCGCATTAGACTCGTCGCCTTCAAAATACTGCCCTAATTCGTTAATGGGTACCTCGATCACAGACTCGTGTCCATCTAAGTCAAGTGATTGCACATGATTTTCCTCATCAATCATAATCGAGTCAGGCCTATTTGGTTGCGCAAACTGCGGTAATCCCGTTCGTAGCTCTCCGTTAAGGAATGCTCGAAGTGCAAGGAATAACTCAGGATCTCCATACAGCTTTGCTATGATCGTGGTTCGGACCTCAGAAGACATGAAGTCCACTAGTTTGGCAACATTCATTGGCGTTTTGCAGGGTGTAGGTCCTTGACTAGGAACAGGTGAGGATGGAATCTCATATTCCTCAATGGGATCAGGTATTCCTTCGTTAAACATCCTTTCCAACAAGAAGGGTGTATGCTCACTTTCTGATGTCCCGTCCTCACTCCCTTCTTGGATGATACTAGATATGGCTAACGGTCTATGGTTCATGTGGGGTGGATGAACTTGCGTGGGAAACACTGTGTCATGAATTTTGACATGCATGGGTTCTGGTTCTAGTTTCCTTTGAGTCTCCTCCACTAAACCTCTTAGATGTTTCACCTGCTTAATCTCGTCTACTGGGTTTGGGTACGTCCCAATCTTCTTTTTACGATTCTTCCCTTTTTTCCCCTGCGGTTTATCTTGGGGGTCTTGGATTGGATTTGGAAACACTTGTGGTGTTTTCAGAGGCTCTTTATGGTTTTCTCTTATTCGGTTTTCATTTGGTTCCATGTTACGGTTTTCTTTGTCGGTCTTTCTCTTTGTGGTATTGGTTCTAGTCTATATGTCTCGACTGAATCTGAATCATCCTCGAGGTCATTCATATACACGGGGTCATCTCCTGTTCCTATGTTTGTTTTGGAACTTGGCTTTGAATTTTCCGTATTCTGCGACTTCTTCCTTCGTGTCTTCTTTTTCTTTGCTTGGATAATTGACGCGGTATCTCTCTCTTCGAGGATATGGCCTGGCCCTTGAAGCATGGACCGTGTAATCGCATAAGCGGGTGCGACGGGTGGTATTGGCGATGTCGCACTAGCAATTTCGACCAAATTCAGGGGTGTGATTTTAGGCGCATTTGGATTATAGGGGCATTGGGCAATCAAGTGATCTATGCCACAACGACTACATGTGAGTATTGGCATTGCAGACGTGCTCCCTTGATTCATTTGCATCTGTGCAGCATTCTTTTGCAGCCTAATAGGGCACTCCGCTGCTCGATGTGGTCCACCACACTCGTAGCATTGAAGAGGTGGCCTCCTAGCCTGGGTGTTGATATTTTGACCTCTGGATGCGAGAGCAGCAGCTTGATAAACCGGCTTGACTTGCCCCCAACAATCTTCCATGTAGTATATAGGACACTCTTCCAATGTATCAAGTCCGTAGGCAATACTAGTGTCTATTTCCTCCTCACAGCCATCTGCATAAGCATTTGATGGCTCGCAACCCACTTGGTTCATAGGGGCGACTCTTGGATGCGGGGGCTGCGGTCCTAGCACAGGAGGTGGTAGCGGTGTAGCTTGTACAACATTTTGAGATCTAGGGACCATGTGTTGCGGTAGTTGCTCAACAGGTGGAGCAGGCATCAATACAGGAGCTCGAGGCGGATCCGTCCAGGCTACAGGTGGTCTATTTGCCATCATACGTTTGATCATTAAACAATCCTTAGCTTGGTGACCATACCTACCACATGCATTGCAAGTTCCATTACATTTTACTCTAAACGTAGGGCACTCACTAGTGCTATGTGGACCTAAGCAAATGGAACACCATTGTTGCTCCCTTCTTGGATACATGTGACTATTTTGAGGGGGTCGATTATCCTTAAGAGACTCTTGGATTGCCTTGGTGAGGTCTGTCAAGAATGTCTCAAATACCTTTGGCTCATTGGCAATGGGCTTTGCAGTCATGGGTTCATACTCAATGGCTTGTGAGCTAGTGGATCTCGTGTCAGTAGACACCCTCATGCCTGCTATCATCAAGTTGTCTTCCAATTGGATTGCATTGGCAGTGACATCTTCCCAGGTTGTGATACCTCTAATCACTAGTCCATTATAGATTCCTTCATTCCTCAACCCTCGAATGAATCGATCAAGCAGTTGGTTATTGTTGAAGCGCTCATTTACAGGGCAGCGAGAGTTTAAGTGCTTTAGACGACTAATGAAGTCCCTTACTGACTCTCCTTCCTTACGTTCGGCCTTCTGTAGCTGAGATGCTACACCCCAAAGCACACCTTCTCGTATGTACTCCTTTAGAAACAACCTTCGAAGGGTAGGGTAGATTGTTTTCTCGTCCACCCTTAGGGTTCTATACCAATCTCCAGCCTTCCCACTTAATGTCAAGCTTAAGGCATTACACTTATGTAGTTCGTTGCGTTCCCCTAAGGAATCACATACTTGTTCAAACACTTCAATGTGTTTCCTAGCATCTTCATCCCCATTGAATTTTTGCGTGAGTTTGGCAATTTGTACTGCCTTACTTCTAGGCTCTCTATCAGATGCATGACGCATATTTTCCGCGATAGATTGACCTATGGTTTGAGCAAACGCTGCCAAGTCACCTATGTGAGGAGGCAGGGCCGGTGGAGGTACTCTTGGAATCATATGTGGGAGAGGAACGGGTACCGGTCTTGGCATATGTGTGGATGATGCAGGATATGGAACATAACCGGGCATAGGTACACTCGGATAAAGGCTAGGGAGCGGCACTCGAGGAGCGTAAACAAGTGGTACTATTGGAGGTGTGGGGGTCATGTGTGCATAAGGGGCTAGAGGCACATATGGTCGAGGCCCCATATTAGGTACTACGACACTAGGTAGTGGCACTGCGCTAACCGTAGATGTCATCGGTACATTCTCTGTCAGGCTTATCCTTGGAGTGAGCACTGTGTTTTCCTTGATAGAGGGTTGAGCCAAGTTAGGGAAGCTAAAGTTTTCACTCGGAGGCTCAGATTGCATAGAGACCCCAGGTGAAATGACGTAAGATGGGTCCATGGGGCTCATTAGAGGAGTCTCCATTTGTGATAGAGTAGGCTGTTGAGCCTTGCTCGTATCCAGAAATCTCATGGGGCCAGTTGAGAGTATATTTACCCCTCGGTTTTGCCTTTCTGATTGAATAATGCCATGGATAACATTACAGATCATTTTCTGTTGATCTTCGATGCTCGTGGCACTAGAGGTGGATTGTACAATCTCTATCCATCCTACATGGTAGGTGTGGCCAGAGTGTAGATCCGTCAACACTTCAGTGTGGAGGTCGTATGTCCAATGATCATTAATGAACAATCCTTCTAGAGTCGACGTGTTAACGGTTTCTTGTGAGGTAGAAGCAATGTTGCTCCCCGTGGTTTTACTTGTCACCAACGGTACTCTAGAGGGAACTTCTGAAGGAGGCAGCTCAACAGGGCCTTCTTGGTAAGAAGTTGGTAGGATATCCACATGGACACTCTTTGGGGGTGTGGGGTCCACGTGCGATGTGAAAGGAGAGTCCACTTCCCCACCCCCTTCGTGTGCTTCATTTGCATCAGGTTCCGAGCGAGTAGCTCTACCTAATGTTTCCATGAAACGGCTAAACATACTAGTACTAGGCTGTGGAGCTTCGGGAGGTGCATGGCCTTCTCTCTCAGTGTTTTGGGTAGGGTATGCTTCCATGATTTCTGAGTCGGAGGAGGAATCACTAGCGGCTATTTTAGGGTCTTGGGTGGTGCTACCTTGTGTCCCCGCTGAGGGTCTAGAGCTTATCGTGGATGGGTAATGGGTGTCCGTATGAACAGAGGCACCCTCAATATGCTCGTGTTCTAGCACCCGCCCAGAGCGTAAGTGCATGTGCTTCTGATACCCTAAGGTGTCAAAAAGCTGCTCTAGGAGGCCTTGTGACTAGTTTTTAGCGTGTTTTTTGTTTGTTTTTTTGCTAGATTTTTTAGAGCGTGTCGTGGAATGGGCCGTGTGATAGCTCGAAACGAGCGTATCGGTCAGAGGGTCGTGCCGTGCTTTACAGCCCTCCGTTTGGTCACTCTATGCCCTCGGAATCCCTAAAACTGTCAATTTCCAGTAGGGAACTAGGCCCAAACTAGAAAGTCTAAGGGTGCAAGTGGAAAGAGAAAGGAGGAGAGTGGAGGACTTGTCCCACATGCTCTCATTCTCTCTTGAGGGAGTAGGGTATATATATAAGAGTGAGTCTAGTATATATCATAAGATTGAGGACTCAGGCTTGGGCTTGGGCGGCTTGGGCTTGGGCTTGGGGAAATGATCCCGATCCCGATCTATCTTTTATACAAACCAACCCGTCCGTTTTAAGAGTCACGTTTTCGAAAAATTTAACCGCTCGCTCACTCGCGTTTTTATTTTCCGACTCTTTTTTTTTTTAAATAATTTTTTTTTCAATTTTTTTTTTGCAGAACTTGAAAATGCAGAAATTGCAGAAAATTGAAAAAACGCAGAAATGCAGAAAATTGCAGAAATTGAAAACGCCGAACTTGAAAATGCAGAAATTGCAGAAATTGAAAAAACGCAGACAATAGCAGAAATTGAAACTTGACAGCAAATGCAGAAAACGCAAAAAACAGAAATCTCCACACACTCCTTCCCTGCCTTTCCTATGATAGAAATTGCACCACAAGGAAGCGTAAAGTGCTAACCGAGCTTAGTGTAGGGCATCTCCCCGGCAACGGCGCCAAAAATGTGCGCTCCTTGCCGCACTGTCGAAGCAAGGGACTTGCCAATACACCGTGTGCGAGCCACAAACGGCTCCAAGCACACAACAAGCCTAAACTAGCAAGCTCAAGAGAGCAAAGGGTGTGTCACTCACCGCTCTACGCTCGCCTTCGTGGTGGATTCCTCGCCGCAATGAAGAAGAAGCTGCAATCGTGCCGCGCTCAACCGCTTCACCGCCGTCGTGCCTTCGTAATGCTCGATCGCACACACACTCTCCCTCTCTCTCTCTCTCTCTCTCACACACACACACACACAAGGAGGTGAAGAAGAAGAAGATGGAGATGGAGCAAGAGCACTCTTCTATTGCACAAATGAGAGAATGAGTAAAAATTAGGTTTAGTTGGCTTTTATAGGAGCTCACCCCATTCACACTTGGGCGCCCATGCTTAGCCAACTAATCCCTTGAATGTCCCAGTTAGAGTGCGCCTCTCATCGACGATCACTCTACCTTTCCCTATTGGTCCGACAAGCCCGGTACCTGACTCTACCAAATACATAATACACGTCCATCGTAGGCGATAGGGTGTCCGTGTGCCGTGAGGGTTAACAGCTTTCTATCATGCCATGATTCATATGGAGTAATAGACTGCAAAGCTTTCGTAGGACACTTGTTAAGTACATAAGTGGCACACATGATGGCTTCAAGCCAAAAAGAATGCGGCAAAGCTTGACTTTTGACCATAATCGTGCCATTTTTGTCAGTGACCTATTTTTCCTCTCAACAATACCATTTTGCTGAGGTGTATAAGGCACTGTACATTGGTGTTTTATCCCATGACTAGCCAGAAATGCATTAAATTCATGAGACATATACTCCCCCCCTTGATCGGAACGGAGGGTGCCCATAGTACATTTCGAGACATTTTCAGCCATAGCCAGAAATTGTTTGAAGCACATAAAAACTTCGGACTTCCCTTTAAGCGGAAATACCCATGCTTGCCTAGAGTAATCATCAATGAAAGTCACGAAGTACAGGTAATTGCCCAAGGACGGAGTTTGCATGGGCCACAACCTGCATTTGGCCCGAACTGAACCATCCTTTGGAAACTTAGAACGCTGCATCTTACCCAAAATACAGCCTTCACAAACATGTTTGACAGGTGCTTCAAGAGGTGGCAAAGAATCAACCATATCAGATTTCTGCAAACGCAGCAAACTGGCAAAATTCAGATGACCAAAACGTGCATGCCAAAGTTTTGCATCTGAAATAGCCCTTGAATCTGCAACAACATTTGCAAAATTTTATCCACACTTGTCATACAAAGTGAGCTTATACAGTCCAGGGCACAAAAGCCCAGATGCAACAATTTCATCACCAAAACTGAGATCATGAACTGTACATCTGTCATCCACAAATTTGACTACAAGTCCAAGTCTAGCAAGTGCGGATACAGACAAGAGATTCTTCTTGATCCCAGGTACATAAAGTGCATCAACAAGTGTGAAGGAACTGCCATTTGCAGCAGTAAGCACAATCTTTCCAACTCCCTGAACTGGATAAGAGGCATTGTTGGCACAAGTGACAGAATTCCCATGAGGGACATACTCGAGAGAGGTAAACAATTCACGATGTGAGGTAATGTGCTTTGTAGCACCATTGCCGAAATACCACACATGTGAATGTGCAGCAACTGACAAGCATGCATCATGGACAACAGGATTGTAAGTGCACTCTACGCTAAAATCCCATTCTACATCAACATCAGCATCACAGTCTCCTTTTACAGAAGACTCAACAATGGCTGCATTTGTAGTGGAACCAACATTTGCAGTGGAACCACCCTCTTTCTTCTTAGCCTCTTTGGCCTTCAACTTAGGACACGACTTAATGAAGTGATCATTAGCTTTACAATAATGGCAACGCATCTTCTTTTTGCCTTATCACCAGAATTGCTAGACGAAGTGTTGCCAGCAGAAGCATTAGGAACAGAAGTTTTGCCACTCGTAGCAGAACCATAAGAAGTGGTTGCATTGCTGTTACCACCCTTTCTTTGAGAAGCAATAAACGCCTGTTCAACTGCACGCTGCCTAGTCCTGTTTTTTCTAGAAAGTGACTCTTGCAACAACAATGTGCATAATACATCAAACTTGACAACTTCTGGATTTCCTTGGGTTATAAGTCTCCAAGTACTAGTAAAAGTCTGGTAGGAATCTGGTAAGGCATCAAGAACAGTCTGCACAAGGGAACTGTCTGAAATAACTTCACCTGCAGAAATAAGTTGCTCATTGATATCCTTGAGACTAGCAAGGAAAGTGTCCATATCATCTTCCTCATGCATAATCTTCGACTCCAGCTCTTTATGCAACAAAGCAATTTTAGCCTCATTGTGGCTTGCATAAAGACCTGCTAGAATATCCCAAGCCTGTTTTGTGAGGAACAATGGTGCGCTTCACAGACAACGCAATCAATGCATGAGCCTGCGCATCCTTAACATCCCAACAAGCTTGTTCTGCCGTAGGCAAAACAACTCTAACAGCTGCAATCCTTGTAGCAAGACCTGCAATATCCTCAACACCGCCTACATCCTCAGAACCAGGACGTACATCAATGCCCTGCACAATGTTCCAGATGCCCTTTGACACAAGAACATGTTGCATCATATAAGCCCACATAGGGTAGTTGTCCCCATCCAACCTGTCCTTAGCAGCAAGCATCTTGAACACATCTGTGTTGTTGTTGTTGTTAGCCATGGTAAATGCTGCACCTGATGTGAAAACTGCCCGAACATAGGAGAAACGGAGCGGGAACAACACGTGCTATATAGCACAAACCGTAGAAGACTATAAGACACATGTTATGCAGAAAACGGCACTGACAAAAATTCTGCACAAAATGACGAAATAGCCTGTGCAGTACTGCCTGTAGGGGAAACGAAGGCCGAAATGAGCCCAAATCGAAAATCTGAGCTGCGAACGCTCGCCAAAGCTCATTGAAAAAGGAGAAAGTGAGCAGGCATGTACTGGAGCAGCTGGCGACTAAGCCCGGAAGGACACAACCTGCTCTAATACCAATTGTTGGAATTAGGGTTGCAGAGAAACACGCACAGCTTGGAGAAGATGAAGGAAGCTCAAGGCACACAATAGAGAGTGTATTACTTAGTGTGCAATGGAAAGATGGATAGCCATAGAGTGATGGGCATATATACAATGCTCAGGGGAAAAAACCTCCTAAAGAGGGAAAAAATGCCCCGATGGTCCTAGTGTGTTCACACACATCACTACCACATGTATATGGTAACAATTGTATGTTGGCATATCGATGGATCAACTCCTTTGAGGTCTTTGTAGGACCATGCAAACACATCTTTATACTTTTTGAGAAGTTGTGTTAGCAGTTCTTCTTCTTCAGGCTCTAAATCAGTTGCTATATAGACCGGCTGATGCTTTTCACCTGGTTCAGCGAGGTCTATCCGTTTTGCATTTTCCGGCCCATCGTAAGATTCCTGGTTTACTCTCTCCCTAACTGGTGGTGTCATTATGATTTTTCTGTCCTGGATGGTGAATTTTCGATAGTGGGATGGCATATTCATGTTTCCTTTTTCTGACTCCTCCTTCCCATCACTTTCTTCCTCAGTCATCCATACCTCTCGTAACGACCGTTTCAATTCTTGGTATTTCTTTTTACGCTCCAATTTGGTCCACTCTGTGTTGTTTGTTTTTTCCTGTTTTGATTGTTGATATTTTTTTTGATTTTGTTTCTGTTTTAGCCTTCCGCATCTGTTTTATTTCCTCTTGCGTTCCTTCCCTTTGAACTTTTGAGAATCTGCCTGATATTTGGTCTTTTACACAGTCCTCTGCTTTGAAAATCATTAGATAGTGAGTTTTATCTTTTATCCTGGGTATCAGGTTCTCTCTCATTTTGTTTTCTCTTCGTTTCTTTCTATATCGTTCCCGACGTTGAGGCGGTCCGGGGCGGGCAACAAGAAGAGTGGCATCTAAGCACCCTTCTAGGCTCCCATGATGCTCAATTGGGTTGGGGTTGGAAAAAACAACAAACGCACACACAAACCCGCAACCTAACCCTACACAAATTTGGGGCACCACCTAGTATTGGATGCGAACTAGGACGCGTAGAGAGAGAGAGAGAGAGAGAGAGAGAGAGAGAGAGAGAGAGAGAGAGAGAGAGAGAGAGAGAGAGAGAGAGAGAGAGAGAGAGTGCTCGGGCTGCTTTGAAATGTATCGGCAGTGATCAAGCCAACACAATTATATATGTGAGAAAGAGAGAGAAGGGGGAGGGGATGCTTGTTGCATTAATACCTTCTTACAAATCTGTCACGACCAATCAAAGTGAGATTAGTATTTTTTCAACATAGCTTGAGTAAATTACACCACAACACATCACAAAAAAGGCCACCCCAATCACTGTCTTAAGGCCAGGGGAGTCCTCTCCACCCTGTCGCCCTCTTACAATATGTGGGATTTATGGCTAAATTGATGACAACACCCAGAGACAAGCTATCAAGAACTTAAAAAAAACACCAAGACACTTACACATCATTGTTGTCCATTACTTCACGTTGGAAGAGAGACAAAGTATCCAAGCTTAGTCCAAATCCACCCTCCTTGATTCAGCAAATGTTGGGCTTACACTAGTAGGAGAAATGATAGATTTCCTACTTTCAATTGAATGATCACTCTCTCTTACAATGGCATAGAGTTCCCTTGCTAATCACCCCTAATACAACACATGCATATGCATAAGACAATGAGCTTCCACTCAAGAGATCCTTCTAGAGAGGTTGAGCTTGGCTTCTCAAGCTATAGCATAGTGCTCTTGCTTATGGCTCCCCCTTTGTGCTAGCTACACCCTCCTTTTATAGCAATTTTGAGGGCTAGGGTTACTCCTCTAACCATGGTTGGGTTAGATTTTCAGCACTTATCTAATTTCTTTTTCTTGGAATTATCAAGAAGTTGGTGTGGATAGATGAAGAAGAGAGAGGAGAGAAGTGGAGGTGATAGGACTTTTCATAGTAGGTTAGTGTTAGTGAATTACTAGAGTTAGTATTTTTATTGATTTACAAATGAAATTGGATATTTACAATGGGAGTATCCAAGTAGGATACAAATAAGGAAGAAAAAAATCTTAATAGGTAAGAAAATATGGATTTCTTACAATGTTGATGCTCCAAGTGTTTTGAGTAGGATCAATTTTGACGCTTGTTGACGGTCCACTAGCTTTGATGGTACGTTTTTTCTCCACTCTTGACCTTCCTTGGGAGCCAAGGTAAGTGAACATGAGTAATCAATCACCATGATGATGTCTTTCAAGAGAAGAGGCTGAATTTTATGGTTTTTTTGATAGATATGGGTAATATGGATGAGAAAAAATGAGACTAGGTGGTCAATTTTGGAATGGAAGTGTGTGTAGGAGATATGAGTTCACCATGGTTTCTCTTATTCTTCAAGGTTGAGAAGAAGGTGAGTAGGGTGCAGAGAGGAGTGGTGAGAGAGGTGGGGATGATGAGTAGAGAAGTGTGTGTGAAAGAGGAAAATGATAAAGTGGAAGAAGGAGTGTGGCTGCATAGCATGGGCAAACTGGGGTCCACCAATAAAATCATAGCTCACAGCTCGTAGCTCAAAAAAATATAAAAAAATTGAGGTAAAAGTTCAGCTCACGAGCTACAACTTTTGTTTGTATCACCTTTTCAAATTCGAGGAGCATATGATTGTTAAAAATTCAGCAAAACCGACTGTTTTTTCCATTGCACAAAGTCTTTGTGAGGTCCTTCTTTGGATGATTCTTTTGAATCATCTCCAAGAGTGAGCTTCCTATGGTGCATGCATGCATGCTACATACCCTTGACTTTATTTGGTAGGTCTATCATTGAAGATATTGTTGAGATCATGATATAAGTGAATGATACAACTAAGAAAATCAAATATTGAGGGGTCTAAGAAAATATGTATATGTCAAATATAAATAATATAGGTAAAAAAAATATAAAGGGGTCAAAATAAATCTCTCTCATTATAAGTCTACCATAAAAAAGATGAATATTTTTGGTGGTCTAATTTATGAGAGTAATAAAGAATAGATGTAGGAAGGAAAAAATCACAATAGTGAAAAAATATACACATAAATAGAACTAGTTTTTTTGGATTTTTGTTGGGATGGAGTTACACCAAAAATAAGAGAAGCTTGCATGAAATTATTTTTATATGGAATAAAGAGTATGCAAAATGGCAAGAAAAAATATGGTAATGGTGAGTCAATGTACATAGCATAAATAACACACCATAGGTAGAAATATTTAAATAAATACCAAAATAATTATGAAAAATCCTTTTATTTAGGCCCTATATACAATGAAATATTTATACACAAATGGCCATAATATTTTTTATTTTTTGATTTTATTTATTTTTTTGGCTCAACTAGCCCAGTGAATAACTAATTGAGGGTTTTTAAGAAGATATGAGAAAAGTCCCCTAACTCACACACACCTATATACGGTGAAAGGGTGAGGGTAACCACAGTGTTTGAGTGATTTGATAGGGTGAGGTAGCTTACTATGGCAATTATGGAAAGCCAAAAAATGGCTATCATTAGTCCCCCCCTTAGATAATGGTACATTCATGTACCATTTATCCGACCATACAACATGTAGATTGTGAAACGTTTGTCTTTGTCTGCTCTGATCTTTGAAGAACCTTTGTTGTATGATTAAAAAACCTTGTGTGATATGAAAGGTTCTCAGAGCCAATAGCAGGATGTAATGAAGTGACTGAGTAAACCTCCTCCATTGATAAAGTTTCCAGAAGCATCCCCCAGGATCAAAGATCTTGAAATTTTCCAAAGAGAGATATATGGTATGGAATCACTTACTGATTTTGGTTGAAGTAACTTGTAGATTTTATTGTTGTCCATCATTGCATCTATCACTATGAATGTGATATAAAAGATTGGTTGCTCTTCCTCCTGTGTAAAGTTGATGTATCTGCTACGATCTTCAAGAGCTTGTATGGGCAAATTCCTGAACTGTAGCTCATAAATTTCATTCAACCTGGGTAGGCTCATCAAGTCAAAATTTCTATGATCTTCATGATTTAGGAAAGCTTGATCCATGCTTCCAACTGCTATTGGAAGATATTGCAAATAGTTTACCACATAAGTAGATAATAAACGAAGGTTTCTATTGCTTCCAACACATTGGAAGAGAATAGATTTTGGTACTGATTGATGAAATATCCACATGTAGCAACCAACAAGTTTTTCATCTATGATGAAAACCAGAAGCATCACAATGTGTGACCTCCATACACCAAAGAACCAAATGTAGAAGGTTTGGAAAGATCTGTTCATCACCAAGTATTCATGTCCTCTTCCACTTAAGAAGGTATGGTGCCCCCGATGAAAGGTATATGTGAAGAGAGGAGAAGTTGACTTTGAAGAGGTGAAACCCAATGTGAAGATGATTGGGGCTTCAAAAGTTTGGATTTTCTTGCTAAGAGATTGTCCCATGAATGAAGAGCCACCCACTAAAACACCATTGGAGAGAATGATACCCTTCTGACAGTTTTCTTTCATGATTTTATTTTTAACTACTCTCCCATGTTCTTCATCCCCTTCTAAGCCCCCCCTTTGGCAAGGTTGTAACTCCTCACATTGTACCACCCCAAAGGTTGACGGAT
Source organism: Adiantum capillus-veneris (assembly GCF_014529385.1). Classification (NCBI taxonomy): domain Eukaryota; kingdom Viridiplantae; phylum Streptophyta; class Polypodiopsida; order Polypodiales; family Pteridaceae; genus Adiantum; species Adiantum capillus-veneris. Next base: position 118,761,788 of record NC_140935.1, on the reverse strand, counting down.
TATTGTTTGATTTTGTGAAAACTTTGGCTTCTTGCATGATAGGTTCCTCCATGCTTAATATACATGGGTCATACCAATGCTTTTCAACATCCTCAAACACTTCTTGAAGATTATCCTCACATGGATTCAACTCACACTCTTCTACTTTGTTTTGGAGTTGGCATTCGATGTACACAATCATCTCTTTATGATCAATGTGGTCTATGATCTCCCCACCTATGATTTCATCTTCTTCTTCACTCTCTTCTTTTAGACAAGATACACTCTCAGAACATTCCATAAGATCAAGGTTACCTTCAAGGTCTTCATTCTCCATAGAGTCATGTTGCACAAAAGCTCGTCTGCTTGGACTAGAAATTGATCCTCCACCAAAAGGTTGGATGTATCCATTATTGAATCATCAATGCCATTTGAGATATCTTGTGTTGATTTTTGCATGCTTGTGATAAAGGTAGAAGAAAGAGATTCCACATTTGAAACTTAGCCACACACTTTAGCACTTGAATAATCAGTTGGCATGTAAGTAACTTCTTCAACATTTGTCGGAGTAGAAGGAGACAAGTATGGCAAAGGAGATGACTCCTTGATAGAAACACTTTCATGATGGTTGGTTCTTCCAGCATGATGGAAACCATTTTTGATGTAGAAGTACTTGTGAAACTTCCTTCGGACAATAGTGACCGCTTCTTCAAAGGTAGAGGGTCCACTACAAGTAACCTTAGTCTTTAGGAAAGGAGACAAACCCGAAATAAATTGCTCCATTTTTACATAATCTGGAAATGTAGAACTAAACCGACATCCTCCCCATTGATGAGAAAAAATATCCTCGTAAGCATAGTAGTCTTCACCATGTTGTTGAAGTCTCCGTAATGAAGCCCATGCTTTCTCTGTTGTTGGAAATTTAGAGAATCTGGTCTTCAAAGCTTTGGAAATTTGGGTATATCCATCTTCAATCTGAGAAGTCATACTCCAAAACCATTACTCAGCGTTGCCTCTAAGGCATAGCAATAGAAAATCCCCTTTTTCAATGTCATTCCTTTTACCAAGGATACGACAAACCATTCTAAAATCAGCAAGAAAATCATCAACATCTTCTTCTAGATTTCCGAAGAAGATTGGGATATCATCAAAGGTATAGCGTGTCATAGTCTCTCAATGCTAGAACCACACAAAGATTAGTTCCAAACAATCATTTTCTCTCATGACATCAACTAACTACACAAAGTTTTGAAAGGTCTTTCAACATGAATTCTAGATTCTTATGTGAAAATGTTTTTTCTTTTCTTATGTTATGCTAATCGAAACCATATTCTAGATCAATTTTTGTTGCCTTGAAATTCAACTCGGTCATACAAGTTTTCATGATTCATATAATCTACTTGATTATGCTAAAATTCAAGCATGCATGTAATACAACAACAATAAGCACAAAGTCATTCCTCCGTGGGGGCACCAATTTGAGGTGGTCCGGGGCGGGAAACAAGAAGAGTGGCCTCTAAGCACCCTTCTAGGCTCCCGTGCTGCTCAATTGAGTTCGGGTTGGAAAAAACAACAAACACACACACAAATCCGCAACCTAACCCTACACAAATTTGGGGCACCACCTAGTTTTGGATGTGAACTAGGATGCGTAGAGAGAGAGAGAGAGAGAGAGAGAGAGAGAGAGAGAGAGAGAGAGAGAGAGAGAGAGAGAGAGAGAGAGAGAGAGAGAGGCTGCTTTGAAATGTATCGGCAGTGATCAAGCCAACACAATTATATATGTGAGAAAGAGAGAGAAGGGGGAGGGGATGCTTGTTGCATTAATACCTTCTTACAAATCTGTCACGACCAATCAAAGTGAGATTAGTATTTTTTCAACATAGCTTGAGTAAATTACACCACAACACATCACAAAAAAGGCCACCCCAATCATTGTCTTAAGGCCAGGGGAGTCCTCTCCACCCTGTCGCCCTCTTACAGTATGTGGGATTTATGGCTAAATTGATGACAACACCCAGAGACAAGCCATCAAGAACTTAAAAAAAACACCAAGACACTTACACATCATTGTTGTCCATTACTTCACGTTGGAAGAGAGACAAAGTATCCAAGCTTAGTCCAAATCCACCCTCCTTGATTCAACAAATTTTGGGCTTACACTAGTAGGAGAAATGATAGATTTCCTACTTTCAATTGAATGATCACTCTCTCTTACAATGGCATAGAGTTCCCTTGCTAATCACCCCTACTACAACACATGCATATGCATAAGACAATGAGCTTCCAATCAAGAGATCCTTCTAGAGAGGTTGAGCTTGGCTTCTCAAGCTATAGCATAGTGCTCTTGCTTATGGCTCCCCCTTTGTGCTAGCTACACCCTCCTTTTATAGCAATTTTGAGGGCTAGGGTTACTCCTCTAACCATGGTTGGGTTAGATTTTCAGCACTTATCTAATTTCTTTTTCTTGGAATTATCAAGAAGTTGGTGTGGATAGATGAAGAAGAGAGAGGAGAGAAGTGGAGGTGATAGGACTTTTCATAGTAGGTTAGTGTTAGTGAATTACTAGAGTTAGTATTTTTATTGATTTACAAATGAAATTGGATATTTACAATGGGAGTATCCAAGTAGGATACAAATAAGGAAGAAAAAACTCTTAATAGGTAAGAAAATATGGATTTCTTACAATGTTGATGCTCCAAGTGTTTTGAGTAGGATCAATTTTGACGCTTGTTGACGGTCCACTAGCTTTGATGGTACGTTTTTTCTCCACTCTTGACCTTCCTTGGGAGCCAAGGTAAGTGAACATGAGTAATCAATCACCATGATGATGTCTTTCAAGAGAAGAGGCTGAATTTTATGGTTTTTTTGATAGATATGGGTAATATGGATGAGAAAAAATGAGACTAGGTGGTCAATTTTGGAATGGAAGTGTGTGTAGGAGATATGAGTTCACCATGGTTTCTCTTATTCTTCAAGGTTGAGAAGAAGGTGAGTAGGGTGCAGAGAGGAGTGGTGAGAGAGGTGGGGATGATGAGTAGAGAAGTGTGTGTGAAAGAGGAAAATGATAAAGTGGAAGAAGGAGTGTGGCTGCATAGCATGGGCAAACTGGGGTCCACCAATAAAATCATAGCTCACAGCTCGTGGCTCAAAAAAATATAAAAAAATTGAGGTAAAAGTTCAGCTCACGAGCTACAACTTTTGTTTGTATCACCTTTTCAAATTCGGGGAGCATATGATCGTTAAAAATTCAGCAAAACCGACTGTTTTTTCCATTGCACAAAGTCCTTGTGAGGTCCTTCTTTGGATGATTCTTTTGAATCATCTCCAAGAGTGAGCTTCCTATGGTGCATGCATGCATGTTACATACCCTTGAACTTATTTGGTAGGTCTATCATTGAAGATATTGTTGAGATCATGATATAAGTGAATGATACAACTAAGAAAATCAAATATTGAGGGGTCTAAGAAAATATGTATATGTCAAATATAAATAATATAGGTAAAAAAAATATAAAGGGGTCAAAATAAATCTCTCTCATTATAAGTCTACCATAAAAAGATGAATATTTTTGGTGGTCTAATTTATGAGAGTAATAGAGAATAGATGTAGGAAGGAAAAAATCACAATAGTGAAAAAATATACACATAAATAGAACTAGTTTTTTTGGGATTTTTGTTGGGATGGAGTTACACCAAAAATAAGAGAAGCTTGCATGAAATTATTTTTATATGGAATAAAGAGTATGCAAAATGGTAAGAAAAAATATGGCAATGGTGAGTCAATGTACATAGCATAAATAACATACCATAGGTAGACATATTTAAATAAATACCAAAATAATTATGAAAAATCCTTTTATTTAGGCCCTATATACAAAGAAATATTTATACACAAATGGCCATAATATTTTTTATTTTTTTGATTTTATTTATTTATTTGGCTTAACTAGCCCAGTGACTAGCTAATTGAGGGTTTTTAAGAAGATATGGGAAAAGTCCCCTAACTCACACACACCTATATACGGTGAAAGGGTGAGGGTAACCACAATGTTTGAGTGATTTGATAGGGTGAGGTAGCTTACTATGGCAATTATGGAAAGCCGAAAAACAGCTATCAGCGTCCAGGGTACTGATTGGCAAAATCATAAAACTTGATATTTGCTGTTTTCTCCCCACGCTCACTTGAGCTGTCTGAGCACTCATTATCGGCATCGTCATTTACCTCTAGATGCTTAGAGGAGTTATAAAAGTCTTCTTGTTCTGGTGGTTCTACAATCTCATCTCCTCTTGGTATAAGGCGTACGATGTAATAGGGTAGCACATCATAGCCATCCTTATCGCAAAATTTTATTGTTGGCTATCTGTAATGGTACAGACATCCAATGTTTCTAGTATGTGTTCCCATTCTAGAGGTTCTAAGGCATCTTCAGGAAAAGTTTTCGAAATATAATCCTTGTCCTCAATAGCTCTTTCTAAGACACATTCCTCTCTTTTTAAGCTCCCACAATGTGAAGCTCCGCGCATCCATAGCTCTTTTTTTTTTCCCTAACCATGCTGGGAGTTCGGACCCTTCCATGTAGCTGAATCAAACTCTTCCAATGGTGTCTGGTTCACATCTTTGTAACTATGGTCTTTTAGGTGTATTTTGGTTGTAGTCTCGCCATGTTTGAGGTATGTGTGGTCATAACCCCAATCTTGGACCATTTTCAATTGTCTCATGAATGGTCTTCCCAAGGTGATCTCGTAATTGTTCTTTTTGTCGAAATCCACTATTGCAAATGTATGCTCATACTCGATTCCGCACGAGGTGACAATTACTTTTTCTAAAAGCCCTAGAGGCTTTTCCATGAACCCATCTGCCAATTGCAGTTTCATTCTGGTAGCTCTCAAAGCCGATTTTCCCCATTTTTTCTAGATTTCCTTGGTGGCGATAGCGACTCCTGCTCCATTGTCAAGAATAGCTCGTGACTTACAACAGGCTATCTCTTTACGAGAGCAGTACCTCCGTTTGACGGAGGATTTGTTTGGTTGCTACACTCCGCAGCAGCTTGAGACCTACGGCATTTCTCCGCAGACTACACCATGGGGGAGTCAGGGAGGGACTCCTTACCTACAGAGCCTCGCACCGATGGCATCTCCCTCTACTCTCCCTTCCTATCATCCTACTCCTATTCCATCGCAGGATGATACTCTCCTTACATCACAGGGTCCTACTCCCCTTGCATCGCAAGATCCCACTCCCATGGCATCACAGGGTCCTACGCCACTCCATTCCACTCCTGCTTCGCCAAAGCATCGTCGACGGACTTCCTCTGGCAGCGCGTGTCGACGCTCGTCTCAGGGCAGCGAGCACCGTGAGAGATGAAGCGGCGGTGGATCTTGTGGTTTCACATGTTTTGGTGGGGGGGGGGGGGGGGGGGGGGGGGGGAGGAATGGAGTCCCCACTTTTAGAGCATGCTGCCCTTGACACAAAGGATGAGGATACTGATGCACCCGTGCCAGACACGCATGGGTGCTACTACATGGTTAAATATGGCGCGGAGGTGGATTTCGGCACAGCACAAGGTAGGGCATTTCGACGCCATCTACAAATTCTTATACATTCAACGTATAAGAACTGTTTTATAAAGTTTAGAGACCAACTTCCCAATCATGCATGGTACATTGATGAGGCTTTGTTAGCTAGATTTCCAAACGCCCACGATGAATGTTTTTCACAACAATATTGGTTGGAGGGCTACATAAAGACATTTCTAAAAAACAAGTAGTCCAGTGTGCGACGAGCAGCAACCAACCAAGTCAGAGATCCAGACAGGAGTTACCGCGGTGGCAACATGGCAGACGCGGAGTGGGAGTGGGCAATTTAAGAGAAGAACGATCAAGCTACGGCGGGCTCATCATTTAGACAACAATGCAAGGCCCGCGCAAGACAAACTCCCACACACTATGGCTCAGGAGGCAAGGGAGCTTGGAAGGATAAATATGTAAGATTAATTGAATTATAACGTCGATCAGTGATTATAAAGATTGTAATTGATGATTTGGTATTGTTATTGCTAACTTAGGAGAATACCACTCTCTCTCGACCAACCAGAGAGATGGTCAAGTATCGGGAGTGATAAACAGAATTTGATACTTGGCGATGGTTGTTCAAAAACAACCACATCTCTCGCGAGCAATTGGACGCGGTGGTTGGACCACTACAAGCGGTAAGTTTAAACAAGTAATTTTGTATCAATTGTTTTGAGCTGTTGATAATTGTTTAATTTGGTTTGGGTTTATGTAGAGTCAAAGTGATCCAACATACGTGCCTTTGGACGATGACGAGGTAGAGGAGGATTAGATAGAAAAATGTTTTGTCCAAACTTTTGTAAAGTCCCAATGTGGCACAATGTATATACAACTGTTTACTTTTTATTGTAACTTTTTTAAATAGTTGATCTTCTACATTTTAAACTGTCAAGGTAATGTAAATTCAATTTCAATTCTTTGGTATTTTTTATACTCTTCCAAAAAACAATTGATGTTTCATTGTTTTATGCAGGTCAAGAAAAGGTGCTCATTTGGGCCACCCAAAATTGGGTGGCCCAAATGAGCACCTTTCTTTTAGAATTAGCGTGTAGCGGTAATATGCATGGTAATAAACGTGACAACTAACACGGTAATAGCTACGGGTATATTGCCGCAACTATTACCGTGCTTATTGCTGAGAAACCACTATCGCGTACATAGCCGTGGTTATTGCCGCCCCCACAAATTTTTCTCCCTCCTTTTCCCTTTGTTTTCCGTGGCAATGTTAGCGGTTATAGACAACTCCTCTTATAGTGTTTGTTTTTCTCATATTCCAAGACGCAAGGAGAAAAAAAAATTGTGCAAATACACTTCACTTGATTGCTTAAACCAAAAGCTAGGTCACATACATTGTGCACGCAATGAGTTTTACTACCATGCCATCCAAGATGTACACCCCAAAATGATTAATACAAAGACATTTTGTGCCGCTCAAAAATTGTAAACTTTGTATTCTTTCACGACTTTATACATTGTATTTTTTCATTCAAAATGTATACAAAGGGGCGATAATTACTACCCCCTGTCCGTGTTGCTACCATCCTCCCCTGCCTCCTTCCCTGATTGCTACCACTACTCGCCTCCCTTGTTGCTACCACTGCTCCCCTGCCCTCTCCCTCAATTGTTGCTCCTTCTTCCTTGGGGGACACTAGTCTTGGGTTCCCTTTCATGTCGCTCGAATGCCTGGGCCTCGTCCATGGCTTCCCATGCATCTCGAACTTGTGAAGCTTCACTTTGTTTTCACTCTTGCCGCTAACATGTAACCCAATCCTCTACTTCTACGACATCCGCATAATATTGATTGATTGCTTCTTACATGTTTCAAATCTCATTTTGAGTCTGCTTGTACCACTGCGTCGTTTTTTTAATGCGGGCCTGTTCTAACTCCTCAGCTTGAGCGCTTTCCTCTCTTGATCGACTGTGCACCAAAATTATAATATGGTGAATGACCATTATAGAAAATTTTTGCACATCATAGGGGCTGTAGCTATGTAATTCAAGGTCTTGTAGATGTGTGATAATAAGAAAGTAAGTAAAGAAGTAACTTCTTTTCATAAAAACATTGCAGCAATACAAGCACTGAAACAACAAGCGTACTTACGATTCGTACATCCACAATTTGGTTTAGAAGGACCATAGCATACATACATGTCCTCTAGCCACAACTGCAATTATGAGTTTGAGTGGATATGTTGACTTGTCGATGCTCAATGGTAGCACCTAGTTCATGTTCTAACAAAATGTGCTCTACACAACAAACAAATTTTCTTGTAGAACTACATACATAACACTTGCTTCAGTAGGGCATTAGAAATAGACATTGCAAGCAAAAGCATAAAGATTAACCTTACGTCTTTACACGCCCATGGAATCCCTTGCTTTGCTTGGAGTTTTTGTTGTAGATGACCTTCGCTTCAATGTTGAATAACACTAGAGTCCAATGTTCACTAAAAAAAAACACATCAAAACTATCAACGATGAGAAATAGTAAGATCCTAAATCCAACATAACTTTGCATAATACCGACACAAAACTCACCTTTGATTGTATGCAGTGATGAGAAAGCACGCTAGATCCCAACTTACTATGCTGAACCAGCCCAAACATCAAAAATGAAATTTTGCTGTTCTCAAGCATAGGCAATATAAGCGGATCTATTACACATATTTTGTTCTGCATGTTGTCGTGCTGTGACATGTACATAGTGGAAACACATGCTACAAGAGTTATCTTGTAACTTCTTAGATACATAATTATATTTCCTATAATGTATATATGCATATCTAAGTATAATAATAAGCTTTCTATCTCATCCTATTATATCAAGGGTAACATATTCTTACTTTACCGTAAAAAAGTACTATGGAAAAAGCGTCAATAGCTCCGCCTCTTTAACTTGGGGCAAAAAAAATTGATTCTTTCTTTCTACTATCTCATTATTATCTCACACCCTAGCTACATCCTATATCTAGGGTAACTTCCAATATATATATATTCTATGTATCTTTTATATTTTTCTTATATTTCTTTTACATAGCTACTAGGAAGGAATCAAATCCTAGTGGGACACTAGCTTGCATGATTCTCAAAGATACCCCTATTTCAATGCATTATTGCAAGCATGATTACAAAGATTTGTTAAGAAGCAATGTCATGCTTTTGTATTGCATGAGGTGTCCTTTGGAATCAAATGAAAGTCTAGGCTAAGGGGACCACAGGAAGACTTTTGCTGCCAAAAATGGACCCTATTTTGATGATTCTGAATTGAAAAAGGTATATAAAATAGGAGTCATAGTAATGAGCTGAATTTTTTGCCCATATTTTTACTTTTTTATTTGGAGCTACGGTTGAGGAGATATGATCAAAACACTGGACCCAGTCTGCCCACATCATGTAGGGACAACTCATTTCAAACTTTTCTAGTTTCTGTTCACATTGGCTCCTCTCTTCTTGTGTAAATCCTTGGGGGTTCCCTTCACCTATAAAAGGAGACCTCTTCTTCCTTGAAAACCATTGAAGCATTCCAACCATTGATGAGAGGAATTCATGAGGGAGTGAGTAGTAATGCCTAATTGTACTTAGCCATTAACATAAGCGTAAGCCTACACTTTCTCCTAGAGAAAGACTAGCCCCTCTTGTAAACTATCCTTGGAAGATCAAGTCTAATTGAAGAAGGTCTTGGACTTGGTGTATCAATCAAAGTTGAATTCTTCCCTCTTCTTCTCTCTCCATAAAAAATGATGCCGAAGGGTTTGACAAGTAAGATATGTTCTACATTGATATTTTATTGATTTCTTGTTGTTTTCTTTTTCATCTCTAATCCAAAATATATATATCTCTAATCTCATCTCCTTAACCAGACTTATCTCTCTCACTCTTAGAAATTCATTCTCTCTATAAATTCTAGGTTCTCCTTGCTACATGTACATCTCTCTCTGCAGTATCCTTATTGCCTATGGGCAAGAATATGGCTTGGGAGGGAAACTTCTCATCTCTTCACTTCTCTCATATCTACATTTCTCACATACTATCATAGATGAATAATCCACATGATGAGAATTTCTATCGCTTCCACTTTGTGCGATCTATTAGAATTAACATATGGATTAGCCGTAAAATACACTTTCAACAACGTATATTGTTTCTTTTTGGCGCAGAAAGGCTCAATGAAATACTTCTTTCACCGGAACCCACCATACTACCTCTTATAGACTATAACTTTGCTTTGACATAAGTGTAGTTATGTTGCTATGAACCAAGAGGATTTGTACACACAATTAATCCCAATCACTAGACAAAACATATATATTATGGTAAGCACAAAACTACAATTCCAAAGAACAATTCGTAGCCTGTTTGGTCGGCAAAGATTGAATGCCATTAACTCATCTATTAACCCTTTCATATTACCCCTGATACGATATGACCAAAGCCTTGATGTTTTTAGCTTTGTGTTGTTTTGATATTCTCTTTTTGTTCTTTCTTTGTGTGTGTGAGTGCAAGAGAGAAAGAGTGGGGCTTCTTTGATTTCACTTCCTTCCAAACCCTAGTCTTCATGGAATCTATGGTTTTAATATAGCTTTTTGGAGTTCTCTCACAAACTCTCACAGCCAAAATCTCGGTGCTTTCCTGGCAAGACCGCAAATTTCTCGACGTATTTTTGCTGAACCCGACGTGAATCTATCAGGGTGAGAGTTTTTGAGTAACCATGGGTGATCATGTTGAGCAACAGGGTATGAATTTTAACCCAGCAACAATGAAAATGTTTTAAGAATTTGCAATGTTCATACAACAACAACATGCCACTGAAAGAAGGGAGATTTCAGCAACGAAGGCCATACAAGCAGTTGTCAATAGAATGGATCAGTTCAATGGAAAAGATGTAACCAAGTACTTACGTAAGTGTGTGAAGGAGATGGAGCTGCATCGTGCGTTAGAAGGTGAGATAATTCAAAGCTTTGAGCTAGTTGTTGCTCCAAAAATTAGAGAACATGTTAGGGGAATTAAATATGGGCATGGGAGACATTGGGAAGAACTCAAAGTAGCTTTAAAGGAGGAATATTTCATGGAGGACTCTGAGAGAGTGACCAAAAGGACATTCTTAGAATGGGTAGTCAAAGCCAAAGCAAGGACTATCAATAACAGAGCTACTTAGGGAATTTGAGCGGCGCTATGCACAACTCACCACGACAAAACAGGCCACACTAGATGAAGAGAAGATAGATCTTTTCGTACAAGCTGCAGGTAAAGAGTTTCAAGAAAATTTGGAGCTTCTTCTTGAAGATAAAGATACTGAGCAAGGACTAAAGACCGACAGGAATGAGTTTGAAGGTGCTATCTCACTACTTGCCAAACGACAAAGAAGAAGGGATAAGATGGTAGTAAACACTACAAGTCCTTCCACCTCAACTTCTGAAAAAATGGTAAAGCCTACTTTTATCGCTCCTAAGTTTGATGAGTCCATGCTAGATGAGCTTGTGAAGGGAATGCGTGACTTGAAGGTGAAGCTTGCAAAGCTTGAAGAAAAAGGCCAACCATCAGGGCCACTTCCTAGACAAAGGCAACAACCCAAAGAAAGGTTTGTTAATAGATGTATTTGGTGTCATAGTATATACCATGTAAGAAGGGATTGTGATGATTTTAGTGATGCTTTGTCAAAAGATGTTGTCTTTTTTAAGGATGGTAAAATCCACTTAAGAGAGACAGGTCTATCCTTGAGAACTAAATTTGGGAAGGGGGGAATGCAGCCCTTAGTTAAAGATATGGAAACTAACCATGCCAACTCTTCAATTGAGACAACTACTTATGGAGTAAAAATTCAGCATCTTAGTGATGAAGAGGTGAATGAACATCATGGTCAAATTTGGCCAAATGTCATGCAATTAGCTAAAAAGGAAAAGCTTACAAAAGAGATTCTACATGAAGTAGGTGATTCCATACGTCTAGAAATAGGATGGAATGATCCAGTGGACTCATTGTCAGTGCATGCCTACATTACAGAATGCCAACAAAATGAGGCTATTGTAGAAGAGAAGCGCGGACGTGAGAATGTTGATGAAGGACCATCAAAAAGAGCTTCTAGAAGTGGGGGAAGAAGTGACTCAATGCCTTCCAAAACACCCCCGACACAAGGAGTTTCTCCACCTAAAGTACTGATGGAGGAGTCTACAACAGGAAAGAAGAAAGATCCAACAAAAGGTAAGACAGAAGCCCAACTTATAAACTACAATATGATATTGAGGTTTCTACAGATTTAAAGAAAGTCTTGGAGGAAAGGCTCTTGAATAGAAAGACTGATTTTACTATGGGAGAAGTTCTTGGCATTGCAAAGCGTGAATTCCATGAGGAGATCATTGACATCATCAAGAGGAAGAGGCAAACTCTTACTGAAGTTTCTCGCCCACATGTTGAAGGGGAAACCTTGAAGACACAAGGGATGCAGTTGCAAAATAAGGAGGATGATGGAGCTGTGGTAGGATGCTACCAATCTAGTGGGAGAGTGAAGCAAGTGAATTTCTCAAATGATGATGAAGAAGTTGAAGCTATTCCTAGGAGATACTTTCACGAAGTCACTGGGCAAGGGCTACTACAGAAACTTTGGTTAAGGTAGGTGATCTTGAAGAGACATTTGCTGCCTTGATTGACCATGGTTCAGAAATAAACATAATGTCAAAGAGTCTCTACAACAAGTGCAAATGGCCGATGGACATAGATCATGGATGGATGGTAAAAGTGGCAAAAAATTCATCCGGTTTGTATGCAGCATGTCCAGGTGTGAAGGTGACAATAGGTGATGTAAAGATTGACCAAAACTTCTTTGTACAGGATACATTTTCGTATCATCTCATCCTTGGACAACCCTACATTGTGGGAGTTCAAATGGAAACAAAGGTAATGAATAATGGTTCAACATATGCTAGGATACGTAGCAAAGATGGTAAACGTGCTATCCAATTTCTTACAGTTTGTGTGAACCATGAAAGAAATCATGACAACCTCAGAGATCATCCTCTACCAAAGGTGAGCAAAGAGTTTCATGACCATAGGGAAATGATGGGTTTTGGCCAAGTACCATTGTAAAAATGGGATTGCAATGGTATAGAAAGAAAAGGGGTCTCGCCTGATCCAAAAATAAGTGAAACTTTCTCAACGGGCTCCTTGGTAACAAGGAATGGATCAATATGTTTTACGAAACTTGAAGATTTGAAGAGATGTGAGAGGCAATATGTACATAATGTACAAATAGGCATGAAAGAGAGTGAGTTGCTAGAGCCTACTGAAAATGGTTTGGGTTTGTGTGAGCAAATTTCTTTTGTAGATACTATGGGTGAGCTTGATGCTATAATGGAGTCTAGTTTGGATCTTGAAAATAGTGTTGTGGAAGTATGCTCTATGGAAATGTATCAAGTCATAAAAGCCTTCAACGAAGATCACAAACTTGGCCAAGAAGTCCATGTCGAAACTAAATACAAGAGTGTAGCAAAAAAGGTGAAACCAGTAGCTTCACCCTTACCAACCAACAATAGGGAAAAGATTGAGCAGGCTTCTTTGCAACCAAGTTTGAGGAATCCTAAAAAGATTGGGCATACCTTCACAAAGGAGTCTTTTCAAGAGTTGCAAATTGGTTGCGAGGAGTTTCTAACACAGGAGGAGACAAAGTGCTTAAAACAAATTCTTTCAAAGCATGGTAAGGCTTTTGCATTTGAGCCACATGAGATAGGATGTGTTGATCCTTCTATTGTAGCTCCTATGGTAGTTTTCACAATACCTCATGTGCCTTGGAATATGCGGCCTATTCCGGTTCCAAAGGCACATTTGCCAAAGTTAGTAGAGCTACTGAATGAGAAAATAAAAATGGGAATCCTGGAGCCCTCTTGTGCTCCATACTCAAACACGTGGTTCACAATTCCAAAGAAGAATGGTTCTCTACGCTTCATCCAAGATATGCAACCAGTGAGCAAGGTGATAATTAGAAATGTAGGTACATGACCGATTGTGGATGAGTTTGCAGAGGCGTTTTCAGGGAGGGCAATCTACTCAATGGGGGATGTCTACTCAGGGTTTGATCAATTTCAGCTTGCGATTGAAAGCAGAAACTTGACAACCATGAGGAAACCTTTGGTTTTGGTAAGTATGTGTACCTTTCCACAGGGAGCAACCAACTCGGTTGCAGATATGATGAATGGGATGAATAAGGTCTTACATGACTTTATTCCTCAAATCACAATGCATTTCATTGATAATTTTCCTATCAAAGGATGTGAAGAAAGTGACAAAGATGAAGCTTTGGATCTCAAGGGATGTCATAGGTTTGTGGTAAATCACATCAATTGTGATAAAATTTTTTCTAGGTTGGAGGAAGTGAATCTTACTTTGTCAGGGAAAAAGTCTATGTTTGGTGTCAATAAAGTGCTCATTGTGGGACACATGTGCGGGCCATATGGTAGGAAACCTTGTCCAACAAAGGTAGATGCCATCCAAAGAATGAAAGAAACATGCACTAGCATCACTGAGGTTAGAAGGTTTCTGGGAGCATGTGTCTTTTATGTTGTTTGGATTCCACATTATGCACATATAACTGATCCTTTTTATCAGTTGCTTAGAAAGAATCAAAAGTTTAAATGGACAGAGGCACATGTAAAAGCCATGAAAAAGCTAAAGGAGTTGCTCCAGTTAGCATCAACTTTGACAAAGGTAGACTATGAGTGTCAAAGGCCAATAATTGTGACAGTAGACACCAGTCCTACAGGGATTGGATGGGCAATAGGGAAAGATGACGAAGAAGGACACAGGTATGTGGTAAGATCTAGAGCAAAGGTACTAAGTGCTCGCCAAAGAAACTATCCACAGATAAAGAGAGAGCTATGGGGTATGGTTATAGCCTTATGGTTATAGCCTTGAAAAATGGGAAAGAGTACCTAATTGGTGCATGTGTGGTTGTAGAAACAGATTGTCTACCACTTCTTGGGATGATTACAAGCTGCTCAACACAAGACATTGCTATGTTGCGGTGGATTGCATACATTAAGTCCTTAAATCCCAAGTTTAAGCACATTGCAGGTAAAGACAATATAGTGGCAGATATGCTATCAAGGGCAAGGTATGAAGATGAGTAACAAATGATTGACGAGGGAGATGATGTAGGCACAAATTTCTATTCTATCTCTCATGTCAAAGATAGCAATGTCTGCATGACTAATCCACTTGAATTGTTCTTGAAAGAGCTTTATGAAGGTGATTGGCTTCTTATTGGAATCTACTTGAGTACTCTAACAAAACAGGATGATTGGTCTGAACAAGAATTCAAGAGGATACGCAAGAAAGCATATGGGTACTTTTTAAGGGATGGTTACTTGTGGAAGCATCCTAAACAAAAGGGTGCTACACCACAACGGGTTATATGTAAAAAAGAGACTCAAGTAAAGCTCATGCAAGAGTTTCATGAGAGTCTATGGACTGGACACAGGGGTGTGTGGACAATCTTCTCCAAGTTAAAAGAAAAATACTGGTGGAAGGGTATGTATAAAGATGTATCTCAGTTTGTAGAGTTGTGTGTAACTTGTCAAATGTATTCAAATGTCCAACATCGTGATGGATTGCACCCTACATATCCACTAGCCATGCACTATAAATG
The DNA here is from genome assembly GCF_014529385.1 of Adiantum capillus-veneris. Lineage (NCBI taxonomy): Eukaryota > Viridiplantae > Streptophyta > Polypodiopsida > Polypodiales > Pteridaceae > Adiantum > Adiantum capillus-veneris. The sequence goes on along the minus strand of NC_140935.1, from coordinate 118,746,604 downwards.
GGTTGTGGATCTAGTCACAATGCCTTTAGGACTCTGGCAAATGAGATACTTGGTTCTTTCATGAGAGGACCTAACTAACCAGGTTGAGGGAAGAGCATTAAGAGCTAAAACCACAGAAGCTGTGTGCAAATTCCTTCTTGATGAGGTGATTTGTCGCTATGGTTGTGTGGGAAATATCACTGCAGACAGAGGTGAACTGGATGCCGAAGAAGCAAGGGAGTTATTTTCTAGATTAGGAATCAAGCTTTCTCTTACTACAGCTTACAACCCTGAAGGCAATGGAAAGAGTCAAAGAGGGCACCCTCCTATCATCAAAGCTTTGGCCAAGGCTTGTGAAGGAAGAGTTGGTGAGTGGCCATGACTGTTACCATATGCTTTATGGGCTGATCGTACAACACATAGCTCAGTAACTGGCTACATGGGTGCAAAGCTAATGTATGGTCAAAAGAGAGCGATGCCGATTGAACTTAAAATTCCTACATGGAATGTACTACCTTGACAAGAGGGGATTAGTAGGGAAGGTCTCCTTGCATTGCGCATAAGGAAACTAGAGAGAAGACGTGGAGACATTGAGGCTGCAAAAAAATGACTAAAAAATGCAAGGTTGAAAAACAAGGACTACTTTGATACGTGACATCGGATCAAGAGCAAAGCAATTGACAAAGGTGACTGGGTTTTAGTGTATGATAGTAGCCTTGATAACCAGCACACAATCATATGTAAGCTCTCATAAAGATGGTTTGGACTGTTTGTTGTAAAGCATGTGCATGAAAATTGTGAGGTCTCCACCCCGCCGTCTCAAACGACATATCTGATGGTAAACCTGGTGGCCACTAGATCTATAGCGGAAGCAAATAAAGTGGTTCAGGGTTCATCTAGCGGACGATCTCTCATCACAAAGTGAATCGAGTTCGAGCCTACTAGCAACGAGATCTAGCTCCACCTCGCACGGGAAGCGTGTTTAACTTATCTAGCGATCCGAAGACCCACCTTCCAAGAGGAGAGAAATCCCAAGTGCCGTTTTTTCCATGTTTCAGAGGCACGTACACTTGAGACTTCGCCGCTCTAGGGGAAATGAGTAATACTAGTGTCGATTTAAACACTATGGGGACGGAGAGTTCCCGACCAATCGGGACCACCCTTCTCATAGGCATTGGCAACCTGAGCCAAGCCCCCACTTTCCATCCCCACACTCACACTTCCTTGTGTGTCCTAATTACTACCACAATGATTGTTCAACATAAACATTCCTTGATTAGATTCCAAATCACAATGTTCGTTAAGACAACCCTTCAATCAGTATTACAAAGCGGCACCAAGACAGTACTCTAGTTAAAATTCTACTCAAACTTATTCATTAAAATTCCAATGTTCTAGAGGTACAACATCCCCCCTCCAGTGAGAGTTTACTCCTCCCGTTGTCACCTAGCTGCCCATACAACTAGGTATGTCCACCGCATAGAAAGCACGACATGGACATTCCCACCGCTTAACCAGCAGACGTGGGTTCCCTCCGCTTAACCAACAGACGTGGGTATCCACCGCTTAACCAGCAGTCGTGGATTCAAGAGCCCTTAACTAGGAAATTCGCCCCCTGTGATCAGGAGGGGGTTCGGACTAGTATCAACATTGGAAATAGAATGAACATGCCGAGCTAAATTTTCCCTAGCAGATATTCTTTCCTATCACAAATAGTATATCCATCAATCATTTCTTTCCTACTTTAGACTTAATGTACAAATGAATTCGAATGCCGAGGTTTCCGTCGGATTTCTCCAACATGTTTGGGGGTATATTCTTTCCTAGCTAAACGTGTGCAATGTTAAATTAAACAACTTGAATAAAATTGTGACCTACCTCTTCGATTTTCTCGTCAATGGCTCGTGAGATGGCCCGTGCTTGTTCGTCCATGGGAGCTTTTCCTTTTCCATTCACATTGCTCGTTCCCGCCTCGCGGTCGTGGGCACCACCGAAGCGAGTTCTCTTAACCGGGGCTATTCTATACTCACTACTTTAAATTATAAACTTGAAGAAAAAGAGCTAAGGTCCCAGACCATCATAACAACCCAAATTGCAGATTAGAATCATTGAAGAATCTTCCTTATGCAAGAGGGTTAGACTTTTCCTTCCAGACCTAGCAATTTTATGGGTAATACTTTACTTGCCCTATGAGAACCGGCTCTAAAGTTAATCACTTGGCTTAGATGATTAAAAAAAAATTCAAAATTTTACTAATTAAATACAAGAGAGATGAATTAAGCAAGTTCAATCACTTTCGTAGTGCAATTAGAAAGATGCAGAATTTCCGCATGCATAGGTGAGAGAAAATTCTCTTCTTAGTGGCTTAATGATGGATTAATTTTTTCCTTAATCACATCTTAATGTATGAGGATTTTGAATTTAACTTAGTTACAACAATATTGAGTGGTAAAAGAAAGAATTTCATCATTACCGGCTTTGACATATTAATTACTATGCTGTCTAGAGAGAGAAATCTCTCCTAATCATGCATTAATCATTGATTAAGAGTGATGAATGGCTGCATAATCAGCTATTGGTTGATGATTATATAATGGAGTATAGCTATGGAGATTTAGAGTACAGCTATTGGGAATTATAGCTAGGATTAAGCATAGTAGACGAGAATTTTAAGAGAATGATGAAGAGGTTTACAGATGAGCATAAATTAAATCATGATTACCGTGATTAGGGAATGAAAATCCTGTCATTTTTTGATCCAAATGAGTTCTCAAGACAAGAATTCGGTAGCACTGCCCTCCTTGCTTCTTCTTCAAAAACTGTGTGTGCCGGCAGCACCTCCCCAAGGTGTGTGTGTGTGTGTGTGTATTGGGTGTGTGTGTGAGCATGTGTGTGTGTGTGTGAGAGAGAGAACACCTTTAAATAGGCTCCTCCAAGATGAAAATCGATCAGGCTTGCTATTTGCATCTGAGTGAGCACTCACATCATGCATGGCAAGTCTAGTTACCTACCCACCAAGTGTCCAATTAGCTAGTCTAATTGGCTCTCACACTCACTCTCAAGCTTGGAAACTCTCCCACAACTCCCACAAGACAAGAGGGCACCCCCTAGCTGCTAAAGCTGGCTCAGAGTGGCCTGGAACTTGCTCCCACACAGCCTCGATCCCCGATGCCTCCCCGCACAACTTTAGGAAAAATTGGTTTTAGGCTAAAACGGCCCATACGAGTCGGAATTTAATGTTGTAAATTGCATACTAAGCTCTAACTAAGGCGTACTGGTCCGAGTACCTGCCATATTTAGCAGTCCCCGGGGTCCAAAAATGCAATTTTTTTCAAATTCGGGATACGGGTGCAGTTTTTCGAGATGGTCAAAACTAAACGGGTCGGGTGACCAAAAACTTACTATTTTTTACAAAAATTATTTTAATTCACATTTCGAAGCTTTAAAACATTCTAAAATCATGGCACCGACATAATTTGAAAAACTGCTAAAAATAGTAACTTTTTCCATTATATTCATTCCATGGTACAAGGGTGCTCGTTTAGCTCGGGGTCAGAGACCTTACAAAAATTCTACTTACAGCTTGTCTGAACTAGATGGTATAGAAGTAAACATTCCCATTGCAGGAAGAAGGATCAAAATGTTTAAGAGAAGAGGAGACAATGATCCAGAAGATGTTAATGAGGAGGAAGAACAAAACACCGGTGAAGATCAAAGTGAAGATGAAGCTTTGGAATCATCCAGTGAAGAAGAAAGCAAGGAAGATGTACAAGAGGGCTAATCTTACAAAGAGACAATGTGGCACATACCAGAGGATATGCAGGTTTAGAGGGGGTGGATGTCGTGCTGTGACACGTACATAGTGGGAACGCATGCTACAAGAGTTATGTTGTAACTAAGGTAACATATTCTTACTTTACCATCAAAAAGTACTAAAGAAAAAGCGTCAATAGCTCCGCCTCTTTAACTTGGGGAAACAAAAATTGATTCTTTCTTTCTACTATCTCATTATTATCTCACACCCTAGCTAGATCCTATATCTAAGGGTAACTTCCAATATATATATATATATATTCTATGTATTTTGCATATTTTTCTTATATTTCTTTTACATAGCTACTAGGAAGGAATCAAATCCTAGTGGGACACTAGCTTGCATGATTCTCGAAGATATCCCTAATTTAATGCATTATTGCAAGCATGATTACAAAAGTTTGTCAAGGATAAATGTCATGCTTTTGTATTGCATGAGGTGTCCTTTGGAATCAAATGAAAGTCTAAGCTAAGGGGACCACAGGAAGACTTTTGCTACTAGAAATGGACCCTATATTGATGATTTTTTTACACAAGGTTCCAAATCGAATTGAAAAAAATATATAAAATGGGAGTCGTAGCTAATGAGCTGAATTTTCTACCCATATGTTTACTTTTTTATTTGGATCCATGGTTGAGGAGATATGATCAAAACACTGGACCCCAGTCTGCCCACATCATGTAGAGACAACTCATTTCAAACTTTTCCAGTTTTTGTTCACACTAGCTCCCCTCTTCTTGTGTAAATCCTTGGGGGTTCTCTTCACCTTTAAAAGGGGATCTCTTCTTCCTTGAAGACCATTGAAGAATTCAAGCCTTTGATGAGAGGAATTCATGAGAAAGTGAGTAGTAATGCCTAATTGTACTTGGCCATAAACATAAGCGTAAGCCTACACTTTCTCCTAGAGGAAGACTAGCCATCCTTGTAAGCTACCCTTGGAAGATCAACTCTAATCAAAGAAGGTCTTGGACTTGGTGTATCAATCAAAGTTGAATCGTTCCTTCTTCTTCTCTCTCCATAAAAAATGGTGCCGAAGGGTTGTCAAGTAAGGTGTGTTGTACATTGATATTTTGTTGATTTCTTGTTGTTTTCTTTTCATATGTAATCCAATATATATATATCTAAGCTCATCTTCTTAACCAAACCTATCTCTCTCACTCTTAGAAATTCATTCTCTCTACAAATTCTAGGTTCTCCTTGCTATAGGTACATCTCTCTCCGCAGTATCCTTATTGCCTACGGACAAGAATAGGGCTTGGGAGGAAAACTTCTCATCTCTTCACTTCTCTCATATCTACAATTTTCACATACTAGAGTTATTCTAGATTAATAATCTACATGATGAGAATTTCTATCGCTTTCATTTTGTGCGGTCTATTAAAATTAAGGTATGGATTAGCTGTAAAATACACTTTCAACAACGTATAGTGTTTCTCTTTGGCCCAGAAAGGCTCAATGGAATACTTCTTTCACCGGATCCCATCATACTACCTCTTATAGTACACACAACTAATCCCAATCATTGTTGGAATTAGGGTTGCAGAGAAATTCACACAGCTTGGAGAAGACGAAGGAAGCTCAAGGCACACAATAGAGAGTGTGTTACTTAGTGTGCTATGGAAAGATAGATAGCCCTAGAGTGATGGGCGTATATACAATGCACGGGAGAAAAAACCTCCTAAAGAGGGAAAAAATGCCCCTGCGGTCCTAGTGTGTTCACACACATCACTACCACATGTATATGGTAACAATCACTAGACAAAACATATATATTATGGTGAGCATAAAACTACAATTCCAAAGAACAATTCGTAGCCTGTTTGGTCGGCAAAGATTGAACACCATTAACTCATCTATTAACCCTTTCATGTTACCCATGATACGATATGACCATAGCCTTGACGTTTTCATCTTTATGTTGTTTTGATATTCTCTTTTGTGTTCTTTCTTTGTGTGTGTACAAGAGAGAAAGAATGAAGCTTTTTTTATTGCACTTCCTTCCAAACCCTATACTTCATGGAATCTATGGTTTAACTCCTTCATATCACAGCCAAAAGCTTGGTGCTTTCCTGGTAAGACTGTAAATTTCTCGACACCGCGACAAAACTATAATAGAGGAGGTAGGAGAAACCAACTGTCACCCCCTAGAGCCAGAACACCCCCACCCCCACCCCAAGCACCAGCCCCACCAACACAAATTCTACGTCCACCTTAGGCACCACCACAAGCACCCATTCCACATCTTCCACTGGAACTACCACCCGATCGCCCTGTAAACATCATAAGGTTGAACAAGAAAGGAAAGGCCGTAGTAGTGGATCCACCTATAGTAAAGGAGAGGGATAAGGGTAAGGAGAAAGTAACCTTTCTAGAACCATTTGAAGCCATGAATGTAAAGAGAGCTAGGAGGGACAAAGCTACACAATCTGATGATGAGAGAAGCATGAAAGAAGAGACTAGCAAGAGGCCGTCAAGGCCACGATGGAAAATAGGCATCACCGACTTTCAGTTAGAGGAGAGTTCTAGGCCCTATGATCTAACATTGGATGTGGCAGAGCAAGGAACAAAGATTACATGGACACAACTGCTATATCTCGCACCAAAGGTAAGGCGACAATGGTCCAAAATGGTAAGTACAAGGCACTCCAAAGCAAAGGTACCTGGAGCAATTTCGAGTTGCAACATGGATGACATCCTTCCAATTGTCAACGTCAACATAAAGGGTAAGAGGGTTGGAAACACCTACATTGATGGAGGTGCACATATTTTTGTGATGAGTGAAGCTATGATGCTTCGGCTAGGGCTCGAGGTTGACAGGCCTTCTCCATGCAAGGCAAAGATGGCAAACAATGCAAAAGTAAAATGTGCAGGTGTGGTAAGTGTTGTGAAGATAAAAGCTTTCAACACTGAGATATAAGTAGATGTTTTTGTAATGCCTACTATGGGGGAGGGCTAATCATTAATCTTGGGAAGGCCATGGTTGATGGCCATGAAGGCAAAGCAGGACCGGGACACTAGCCTTCTATGCATGGCTGGTAAGAAAGGGGAGACAATCTACTACGACATGAAGACTGGCAAGTAGAAGCAAAAGGACCTAGAGACATCAGCAGATGAAACCACTAGTTAGTTTTTGTTAGCTGAAGACTGGCGGCTACACTCAACTGAAGACTGACAAAATGAGAAAAAAAATAAATCCTATGTAGTCATTCTCTGATTAAGAAAACCTACAATTTCATTTGTAAATACTTGGGGCTTGCAGAAGTTTCCAATTTTGTATATTATTTTTGCCATTAGACTGAGTAGGATTTTATTTTGGAACGTGAGGTTTTGTATTTGGAAGGTATATATACCAAATTTTGACCTTACTGAAAAACCCCTTTGTTCATTTTTATGAAGTGTCTGTGAGAAGCGTATTCTGTGTAAGAGAGAGAGTGAGAGCTTATGTTGATGCTACGCACACACTGGTGGTCGGAATCGAGTACGGAGAAGTGCCACGTGCTGCCCTCGGAGAGAGCTACTCGCCAATACCCACATTGCGTGTGTACGACCCGGCTTCACGACCCGGCTTCGCAAGATCGACCTGCGAGCTATTTCTAGGGATTCGGTACGAAAATGGTGTCTGTTTTCGCATTTCAGCATATCCATGCGTTTGTATTGAGTAGAGCTACACATTAGGCATCTTAGTTTTCAAAAAACGACGACCTACAAAAATCTGTTAGACATCCTACATGATTCTGCACTGGGTGTTTTTGGGTAGGGTTTTGGGTCACGTGCCTCAGGGAGAGTGGCCTATTGCTGTTAATAGGACATCCCTTAAGTTTCGTAATGTTTTGAGAATGTCTAATGGGTATTTGGCTCATGGAAGCATTGTAGGAAATATCCTCCTACACAATAGTAGGCTCTAACTTAGACATTGGGTAGAGACCTCTGTAGGAGATTGTCAATAGTCGGTCGAGTGTAGGTTGACACCCTATGCTTGCTTCCACGCGCCTGCGGGTTGAGCTTCGTCCTTAGCTGACAATTATTGTTAGGTGAGTTCTCGCTGTGCTGACGTCCGTCGCGGCGTATCCGCCAACATTGGCACCGCTGTCGGGGAAGAAACCCCTAGGTAGGTGACCGAGACGAGTCCTTGAGGATAGGGATTCTCTGGCTGGGCCAGAGTCTTAGTTTACAATTAGATAGGATTAGAGAGTGGTGGATTCTCTAGGTCTTAGGAGGAGTCTAGGGAACGTGTGTCTGGCCTAGATCCTTTGACTTAGGTAGTATTAGTTAGGTTGTGGTGTGGAGAGTAGGAGCTGGAGTGGTAGCTGCGGTGAGAGGATAGCTTGAGAGTCCGTGGAAGGCCAAGAAGCAACCAAGACACCAAAATCACCATCTCACATGATGAGTAGGAGTAGGGTAAGTAGGACATCATGATTTATGATCTGGAGCACGTCATGCATGTTATATTTGCTGATAGGCTCATCGAAGAACTATAAAAGACGATAAATTTTGTTTAGAAGCTGAATTGAAGTCCAAAAGTTTCTGTGATTATTGGCTGAGAGATCTATAGAGCATAGGGAAGCCCACTGGCAGAGAAAAATTAAAATTTCAGGCAGTACACATCCTACGTGTAGGATGTCCACATGGTGATCTGGCAGGAATTTTGAGAATCTGAGTTGACCAGAGTGTTTAGAAGGTAGTTTTTATCATATTTTCACCAGGAAAGTGGAAGATTGACCATATCTTGATAGATTGTGGCCAAAAGACATGAATTGCCAGACATCCTACCCAAATTGTGCCAAGGCATAATTGTGAGACCAAAACCATAGGATGTCTTCATGTGCATGATCTACATGATTTATTGAGTGCATGTGAAAGGTTTCATCTCAATTGTGTGAGAAAATTAGAGTTTAAGCAGACTTTAGCATTTTTGACGGAAAAAAGGCTAGAATAGCTAAGTTTGGGGTCTTTTGACATTCAAACACAAATCTAAACACACTAGTGAGCTCACCACATCAAGGAAAAGCTGTGGGCCAAGTTGGGTTAAATTTTGATGCAAAAGTCATCCTTCGCATAGGATGTCTAATGCATGATTAAAAGCCCAAAATTATATTTGATACATACCAGGCTCTCATATAGCCTTAAACAAACCTCCTAGTTAAGTTGGGTCCAATTTGGAGTTGATTTGACTGGTGAATTTGTCGAATGGACATTAGGCTTCTGGAACATATTTTTGATTAGTTGACTAGCTTATAGGTGTCCAAACCAAAAAGTAAGAACAGCTGTGAGCTCAGCACATCAAGGGAAAGCTACATTGCAAATTTTAGCTGAAACAAAGCTAAAAGACATCCTATGCGTAGGATGTCTACAGGGTCATTTCTAGGACAATATGAAATTGTGGACATACAAGGAGGTTCTAATTGACTTAATGGTTCCAGAACTTCTTTCAGAAGTGAAATTGGACTTTGTTTGACTTTGTGATGGAGCAAAGACGGAATTAAGACTTTACCTCTAGACTGACAAACACTTGGGTGGTGTACAATTCAAGATTAGTGGACCTAATCAAGAACATCAGAAGTGTATAGAGTACAGTAGTAGTTGGGATTAACCCTCCAGTTATACCAATCATTACTAAGACCACCTCTAGCGGTTAAATGATTTGATTTGATTGCCAAAATTAAACGCTTGTGTACATGTATATTCAGTAGCAGCAAGGCAAGAAGTTGTGCGGAAACTGATCCCTTGCCAGGTGAGTGGTTGGACTTGTGATAAATAGCATTGCTAAGTTTGATAAATTTAAGATCAGGAAGACACATTCCAAGAGACCAAAAAGTGGCAGGTGATCACGGTAGCTTAGTATCTGCTGAGGAGGGTGTAACTCAGGCAAGGCTAGATCCATTAGCCCTAATTATTGAGGAAGGTAGTGATACTGACACTTCATCAGACAAGTCCTTCTTCATGATGGGTAGTCAACAACCAAGAGGATTCTCTGGTGAAGGACCAATGCTAGGGAGAAGCACCTCCCAAAACCCTTTGAACAAGGCCAATTTCACTATAATCTTCTTAGAAGGAACAAACTCTCGGGGAGCCCTAGTTTATTTTGACTATCGGGGGCACAAGTGTATTTGTATAGAGGAACGACCTTCTCAGAGACTAGACATAATCCAAGTCTATGATGTTGGAGATAGATTCCGAGATGAAAAGGGGAACCACTAACTGATAGTTAGCAACCCTGAGGATTACAACAAGTATGGAGATAATGTGGCAAAAGGAAAAATGGTCTCAGAAACTCAAGATCCGCCCCCTAAAATTGATCGACCTGGAGCTCTTTTTATGTATGATAAAAAAACAACCAAAGTTTCTACATATAATGAGAATGTGGGAATTTACAAGCATGAGAGCAGGGAGTAGTCTCTTATTTTCGATGCAAAGAACCCTACCCAAATGAACTAAGCGATGACAAGGTTCTTTTATGAAATTGCTATGGGGAAGGATATTATTTTTGTTGACAGGTACGGGCGAGAATACAAACGAATTCTGCCAGAGGAGGTAGATAAGGCAACAATTCCAAAAACTTCAACATATGCCCCCGAAGAAGTACCAAGGTCCACCTTTACCCCTAGCAAGTCAACAAATCCATTTTCAAAAGAGTACGACGCAACATCACATTCTAACGGCAGCAGACTTTCAACTATCAGAACCAACATGCAACCCAACCATCATTGCAGGCAGGGCTTCAACAAAGTGTGACATTCAAATAAGACCGAAATAGAGGTGGTTATCGAGCTACATGAGGACTAAGAGATTTACAAGAACCACCACTCCATTCACAGTATCAAGGCGAGAGTAAGCCAAAAACTCAAGAGTCAGCAGAGCCCGGAAGACAACCCATAGAACGAGATCAAAGAGAACGAGTTCGGAGAGATGAACCACCTCTTGCAAGAACCGTTAGAAAGTATGGCTTAGGAGCACCTCTGGAGAGGAACCCTCCCACTAACGAAGGCCAGAGGAGGTATATAGAGCAGGACGAGGAGAACCAATGATGAGATTTGTAGACCATGGGAGAATTAGACCTTCTCAGGTGCAAAAATGGGTAAACAAGAAATACTCAGCAAACAGAGATCCTAGGGATCATATAGAAGCCTTCATGCGTGTAATTAGAGCTGAAGAAGTTTTGGATTTTTCTACTCAATTTGCAGGGTTTGGACTTACCCTAGAAGAGGATGCCGCCACTTGGTTTGATTCTGTGGAGCGTAGAGATTTTGAGTCTATGGAGGAGGTTTTTGACGAGTTTATTGAGGAATTCTCACAAAGGGGGATAGATCATAATACAGTCTCACAAATCCATAAATTCAAACAGAAGGAAGGGGAATCTGTGAGAAAGGCAGCCCTACGCCTAAAGAGATATGTGAAGTTCTGCCCTATGGAAGAACCACTAGCCCAGTCCAAACTTATGCTTATATTTATTCAAGGACTGAGAAATGCAGATCTCCAGAAGGACTTACATATGAAGAGGAGTAAAACGTTAAATGAGTTAACTAAGGAAGCTCTTTACCTTGTAGACAATTGTGCGATCTACAAGGAGGGTGAATTCAAGGATCTTGATGAAGATTCATCTTCACAACAAAGTGGAAGCAAGTCCGCTAAGACAACACTGAAAGGAGAAATAGCTGTAAGCCAGGAGCAGCTTGTGAGGAAGTGCTTTAAAAAAATTAATATGTATGCCAAGCCTCAGGCCAAGCAATCGAAGTGGTGTGCAATTGAACAAAAATGGACAAACCATGTGACAGAGGAATGGATATGTGAGAGAGCGACCTTATGCTCCCCAAGCTCAAGTAGCATCTCCTCAAATCCCACCGATGCCTAGGTATCAAGCAGGTAACCTACCAAGACCTGTAAGAGTTGAAAGACCACAACTAGTATTGGGCGACAACACCCCCTACCAGGAGTACGACCGATCGACATAAGATACGCACCAACGATAAACGAACCAGAAGAGAAGGCTTTGGTACCTATGCATGTATATTACGAAGATCCCAATGGATATGCCCTAAGAACCCAAGAAAAGGAGAAAAAAACTATTTTAAACATGCTGGAAGCAGTGCTGTCTAGTGGGGGATCAGAAAATGAAACATTAATACCGATTCAGGCAGTCACACGTGCACAAGCTGAAAGAAGGACAAACGAACCCATAGTTGAAGAGCCAAAGACTGATGTCCCTAGTGCAGAAATGAAAAATCAACGAAGCACTTGGAAAGCGAGAAAGGCTCTAGAGGAATTCATGGTCATCCATAAAAAATTTGCTCCATATCATCCACAAGCAAATGGACAAGCCGAGGCCACAAATAAAACCCTATGCACTGTTTTGACTAAAATTGTATCAGAATCAAGGGCCGACTGGGATCAACAATTACACTCAACGATATGGGCATATAGGGTAGCCTATAAAACATCGATTGGAACAACACCATACAACATGGTGTTTGGTCTAAATGCTATATTACCCATAGAGTTTTTGATTTCAACTCTACGAGTGGCGAAACGCTTAGAATGGACAAGACATGAACTCTCTTCAAGAATCTTGAAAAGCTAGATGAACTTTGACTGAGAGTTGTAGCTTTGATATATGCTCAGAAGAGAAGACAAAAGGAGGTTTTTGACAAGCATGTGCGCACGAAAGATTTTAAAACAGGTGAATATGTACTTGTGTACACTTTGAAGCAACATGCCAAAAAACTTAAAAAGCGAGGGATGGGACCCTTTGTGATTAGTGACTTATCACAAAGCGGAGCCGTTAAACTTGCTACATTGGAAGGTGAAGAAATGAAAAATTGGATTAGTGGTTGTCGGTTAAAAAAGTATAATTTATCACTAAGGATATGCTTCAACAAATCCATCAAGAAAAAAAATGGACAAAGGAGAAACAGAGAGTACGAGAAGAAGCACAAGCAGAAGCAAAAGAACGCATTGAAAAAGAAGACTTCTACAACAATAACAACAAATTGGATCACCGTTGCAAATAAATGCTATTCGATTAATGAATTTTAAAGAAGACACAGTGGATTCAATAATTGCAGTCAAAGTGGGTAGCAATTAAGTTGAATCGATGGCATTGCTTGATTCAGGAGCTCAAGCAAATCTGATTTCTTGCAAATTATATAAACAGCTCAAGCTTGAAGAACAACTCCATCCTACTCAACAAGTACTGAAAAGCAGTACATCAAATTCATTAAGCATGTTGGGCTGGACGATATTGCATATACAAATACATCAATATGTTTATCCCTACAAGTTTTATGTGGTTGAGTATGCAAGCACACTACATCCAATGATGTTGGGACAACCATGACAGAAAGAATATAATGTGCAGATAGATTGGAGTTTGAATACGGTCAAAATTCAACAAGCACAACAACACCAGGTGGTAGCATTTTCTCAGACAACCCGGAAGAACAAGATAATGGTGCCACAATCACTTGATAAGGAGCGAAAACTATGGGTGCCACTTCACCAGCAAAAGATACCGATGACGGGTAACAAGGAGACCGCACACTGTACTCAATCACAAAATGAGACACCACAGGCGATAATGAATAGATCAAGGTCAGCGATACGAAAACAACAAGTATGGGTACGAAAGGATGGAAGTGAACGAGTCTACAAACCAATATGCAATAGCAGACGTCCTCCAATTTACAATGTTAAACAAACACCAAACAAAAGATATCGACAACAGGTAACATGGAAACCGTACACCGTACTCAATCACAAACTGAGACACCACAGGGGACAACAAATAGATCAAGGTCAGTGATACGCAAACAACAGGTATGGGTACGGAAGGATGGAAGTGAACGAGTCTACAAACCACAATGCAATAGCATACGTCCTCCAATTTACAATGTTAAACAAACACTGAACAGGGTCATAAAACAAATATGGATACCGAAAAACAGCTCAATCGCCAACTACATGAGACACACATTTGGATCCCCAAAGTGATGCTACAGGAACTCCCTTCAGTACAAGCAACACAAGCAGCCAGACAATCACTAAATCCGACATCGGCAAACCGATCTATGTGGGTGCCGATCAAAAAAACTGCAAACAAAGAAGAGGCCATAAACCTACAAATGCCTCCAAATCAAAGCTACAAATGGCAATCAAAAGAGAAAAAGATTATGGCCACATCGGACAAGGCACTCCCATCCAAGGAGATCACAACGACAATATCTACAGTAGCGGCCAACCAAGCCACTTTCCCAAAGAGAACGATCAAACAACGAGTGGCAAAATTAAAACTTTTAATTGCAAAGAAAATTTTCCAACCAAACCAAGAACAAACAAGAAACCTCAACGTCGAATGCCAATAAGCATCTTGCTTATACCCTCCTCTCGCACCGCATTAATTTTAATATGCATTGACCGAGTATGCATCAGGTAGGGCCACGTTACAAGGCCAAGCATTAGCACGATTTTTAACCCATGCACTGCACATACCCCGAGGTGATACCTTGTCGTCCGGGAGGACTCTGATTAGGAGGGGGGGAGGGATTCTCAATGTGAACCAGATGACCGTAAAAAGCAGCAAAAAGGGCATGTTTTGACTATTTTTTGAGGGGTTTACATTTGATTGCAAAATTTCCTGGACTAACCTAAGTACATATGCCCTTATACAACATTAATCTATAGATATATGAGGCCAAACACCAAATCGAGGCCTATAGGTGTGTGTATATATGTAAAAATAGCCATTTTTTGGGCAAAATATTGGTAAAACGGAGAAATCCGGCCATAAAAATTACATGTGAATGTACATAGTGTGTCGGGGAGAAGTTTTTGATTCATTTTGATTTTTAAGTTTTTTTTTTCGGATTGATTTTGCTATTTTTCTTTTAATTTTACTAATTATTGATAGAAAAACTTAAAAAATACAAAAAGTAGGTGAAATTCGAACGGAGTGAAAGACAAAAAAGATGGGGATGATCAGTGACTTTCAGACAACCCAGGGTACAGTGTGGGTGCAATTATGAGAATGAAGCGAGAGGCGTGTTGTGGCCAGATTTTGACAGAATCGTCAAAATTCTCAGAAACTGGGCAAACGAAGTCCAAATGGGGAACTTTTCGAATCTAAACCGCGTTTCGCGAAAAGCTAGGAGCATATGTCAAATTTCATGAAAAATGGTTCTAGGACCCCCATTATAATTTTTTTTCACTCCACTTAGAGCTTATTTCTACTATTCAATTGTGAGAGAGAGCTCTACCCACCTAGAGCACACAAGACTTCCAGTAGTGCCGATACGCCATGCACAGTCATCCGACGGCCACCAGATATGAGAGGTAGGCTCAACACCTTATGCTCTTCATGTATATGAGATGTTTTATCGCCAGGAATAGCATATAACTCCAACGGGGTTTACAGGGTAGAAGCCTGTGAGCATAGGTAACCACCTAACGGCTAACCCAATACCAACAAGACTTCAAAGGGGGTTTACCCTAGCCTAGGAGACCAATCTTGGATGCCCAAAGGAGGCAAGAAAGAAACAAAAAAAACCCTAACATCTCAAGCCCTACAAGAGGCCACAAAGAGGAAAATCCGGCAAAAGTGACCCGAATGATACCAAAACTCATGGGTAGGAGCTTCTCGACAAGCTCTACAAGGCTACATGGCCACATGGCCAAAAGGGGACCCAAAGTAGGCCTAAGATTCAGAAACGACATAAAAAATGCAAAGAGTCACTTGGCTCTCACAGCCAAGCGGGACGTCCGCCGTTTGCCACCAAACTTCACGAGCGGCTTACCAAGGCCTTCAACAACCAAGTCCTATGGTGGTAGACCACTACAAATCATTAGAGGCATGTAAACGCAATCATGGGTGCTTCTAGAGCAACATATCGCCAAATGAAGCTCAAGTGAAGCTGAAGCCAACAAGAATCACATGGCGAGGTTCTCCAAGGGTTTATGAAGCTATGCTGGTCATCATCTAGAAATTTCATCGTGGAAAAGTGCTCCAAGAGTCAAAAATCGCCTCTGAGGCTCTGAAAGCCAAGAAGGGAGTTTCTAACTAACCATTTGATTTTTTAATTGAAATAAAGCACAAAGGGACTTAGGGAGGTCATATGCACATGGTAGTAGGACTTGTTCCAGAAAAAATGTACAGGAGACATCCTACACGTAGGATGTCTCAAGGCCACTTTTGGGCAACCAACTCAACATTCAGCCA
The DNA here is from genome assembly GCF_014529385.1 of Adiantum capillus-veneris. NCBI lineage: Eukaryota > Viridiplantae > Streptophyta > Polypodiopsida > Polypodiales > Pteridaceae > Adiantum > Adiantum capillus-veneris. The sequence continues at coordinate 118,730,606 of NC_140935.1, read as the reverse complement.
TACACACATCCTCTACATGTCATTTACATCTAGTCCATCAAGTTTCACTCCATTTGGACCAAGTTTGACCTCTTATGCATCAAAAACACAAAGTCAGAGCATAGAGGCGAGAAATGGCCATAGACCTATCAAAAATGATCCAAATCAAGTGAAACTTGAACCACACACTCTTCCCACCATGTCAAAGCTAACTGTGAGGTCACATCTTCAAAATCATGAAAAAGAAATCCTACGTGTAGTATGTCTCCAAGCTTGGAATGGCCTCCAGATGGATTTTTTGATCTTCATATATCTTTATCACATTCATACAAGCCCACCTACCAAGTTTTCAGCCAAACAAATCACTTTTTGGCCTCATAGCTCCATAGATGTACTTTTCAGATTCCCAAACACCAAAAATGGTCTTCCTACCTCAAAAGTTATCCTAATTCAAATCTAAGACCATGGTGATGATCCACAGGCTATGCCCTATCATACTGACAAATTTCATGCAATTCTGAACAAAAAGACATCCTACGTGTAGTATGTCTCCAGAGTCATTTTGACTGACTGAGAAAATTTTGGCATCATGAATGTGATCAACATGCTACAAGAAGCCTACATGTCAAGTTTCAAGTCATTTGGATACCATTTGCTAAGCATTGCAGGACATCCGACCCATTTGTACACCAAAAGCCTAAAATAGTCAAAAATTGCACATTTTGGTGTCTAAATAAAAATCGAAGCACATAGCTGTGATGCACATGTCATAGGCTATCATCATGACAAGTTTCAAGTCATTCTAAGGAAAAAGACATCCTATGTGTAGGATGTCTTCAGGATTATTTTGCAGCACAATTCCTACTGTTTTCACTTGCAGGGCATCCTTAGTCCCTCTTGAGCTCATGTTTCAATTTTCAAGTCAATTGGATAGTTGAAACTCAGTTTATCAGCTAATCTATAAAGAATACTAACTTTGGACTACTGAGTGCAACAGGATCCATGGCAGCCGCTAAGTCGTCAACAAAGAAGAAAAGAATGACCAACAAGGATTACCTGGATGAGGTGGAGCCATTTATAATACCAATAGGAACCATAAATCCCACTACCACTTGGTTACAAAGAAACTTACTGGAAACAAACGACCTCAGGATATACCAAGGCCTGTTCAAGGACCCAGAAGGCAATGCCATAGAGCTGTCAATGATACCACAGGAACTCAATGAGCTCACGAGAAAGCCAAAAATAGTGTCTATCTTGGAAAAGCTGGACTTACACAATTATTTTGAGGCTTTGCCAGCAGGAATTGACATTCAGAGAGTCTGGGAATTCGTCACCATCAAGGAAAATGGCATAGCCAAGGTGACAGATCTGCAAGGAAAGAACAGAGTGATTGTAATCACGCCAAAGGTGGTCGCAAATGCCTTAAACCTCTCTAATGCAGGAGACAGTTGAACAAGAGGCGAGAAGAGGTGAAGGTATACAAAGAAACTAAAAAGAACTACACCTTCGAGGATATTGCAGATCCAATGGTGGCAACAAGAGGCCAAATCCCAGAAGGCTGCTCGGCTAGAGAGGTTGATGGAGAGCTTCAGAGCCCAATGGATGCTTAAAGGAGATCTAAACAAATTATGGAAGCCCTCACTTGAGGCCATGTCTGGATCTTCTCGAAGGAATAATAGGGATCGCTTCGAGGATTACATAAAGAATTTTGAGATCCTAGATGCGATTGGGCTGAGAATATTCCAGCCATACCTTTTACCGAAGAAGAGGTTGATGATGTGAGGCGGTAGCTGCCAGAAGAGCAGGAAGGTGAAGAGCGAGAAAGGAAAAAAAAAGCTGACCGAGATTTCAAAAAGAAGCCATCAACCCCACCATCAAGCCGTGAGTCAAGTCCTGCACCATCAACACCTCCTCCTAGTCCTCCTCAACCTTGACAAACTGAGAAGTTGAGTAAACCTGAGAAGCAACAAGACTCCAAGAAAGAGGAGAACAAAGAGAAAGAGTAGAAGGCTGAATTTGAACCAAAGCCTGAGAAGCAAGATCCGGAGGCAAGAAATTATGGAATATTCATGATCTGCTAGTTGCTGGATACACCCGAGAGGAGGCAGCTCATACGGCTTTTCAATTATCAACACCTAAACTAGAAAAATCCACACTGGGCCCTCGTTTGGTGGAGCTAAAGGAGAATGCAACAGATACCATGGATTTGCAACCACAAGCGGAAGACTGGGAAGAAGTGATACAGAGACTGCAAGGATTGAGAGCCAGATCAATGGCCAAAGAAATGGAGTATGAAGGGCTGAGGTTGAGTCAAGAAAAGGTGAAAGCTGAAGTGGAAACACTTCAGAAGCAAAACCAAAAGAAGGTGCACAGCCAAGCACAGATGCAAACCAAACTAGAAGCAGCACTGGAGAAATGTCAAGAGTTAGAAAGTTAAAACCAAGAAATCAATCAGAAGCTGATAAACTCTAAAGAAGAATATCAAAAAGTCTGCAATGCTCTTTCTAAAGTCGAGAAGGAAAGGGATGAGCTAACCCTATAGTTGGCAGAAGAGTCAAAACAAGTGGAGAGCTTGAAAGAGGCTAAGGACAAGGATAAAATATCACATGAAGCTAGCCAAGATGAGGTAATTGAACTCAAGGATCAAATCAAAGTAAAAGAGAAAATGATTCAGAGATTGAGAGCATCTCCGGGCAGAGCAAGGACTGCAGCTGCAACTAGCACTAGCCAAGATAGAGATGCATTTGAAGAACAAATGATAGAACTTCAAAAAGAGTTGCTCTTGAAAAGAGGCAGAGAGTGATGCTGGCAGAGGGATCAATGGTGATACAAACTAGATTGGAAGATGATAACAAATCATTGAAAGCAGAATTGATGAAGCTTAAAAAAAGACTAGAAGATAATACATAGACGCTGCAGACAGAGAAGGATGAGGTAAAATAGAAGCTAGAAGAAGCTGATAGAGTCAATGCAGAACTCAATGACCTATTAGTATCTGTGATAGAACAAGCTCAGATAGCAAAAGAAAATATACAAAAGAAGCTGGATGAACTTCAAAGCCAAACAAATGAAGAACATCAACAAAGTCATGGACCGGCTACTATGGAAGGAATTGATATAGAGAATGTGTTAGATCTGGTGGACATAACAATAGAAGAGGACATTCCTGAGGGATCATTACAAGAGCCCCGGGATCTGACACAAGAAGAAGAAGACAATCTACAAAAAGCAATAGAAGCAGTCATAAAAGACACTGCCAAAGAAGCAATGCATTGGGAGCAGAGGATATTGAAGTCAATGACCATTCAGAAATTAGATGAAAATGTCATTTGACATGAATGGCTACAACCCTCTCTCCCCCATCCTCTGCTAAAATATGAGGCTGCTACAATCAACAAGAGGATTAAAGAGGAGCCCATAGTGCCGCTGTACAATGAAGACATCACCAAACCAGAAGGGGTTAGACTCATTGTAGACTCTCAAGGAAAGATGGAGGAAGGCATGGCTCACTAAATACCCAAAATATTTAGTAAATTTGGTAGAGGCACCTAAAATGATCAGAGACAACCTCAGCTTTTGCCCTATACCAAGGATGAGGACATGGAAGGAACATGAATTGCTAAAGAGAAGCCACCCCACGTGGCTCAATTACCCAAAGCCGCCAGGCTTGAAGACAAGCGAGAGAATGAGTGAGCAATACATGGTGAAAACCCTAACAAGCGCCATTAAATTGTTCACTGGCTCACCTGACCTCTCTTGCATTATGCTTAGGAAGATATGTAAAACACTTCTCGTAGTCTTTGAGGTCTTCAAACTTGGACAAGCCACAGACATCATATTCTTCTTCCAGGATACTTATAGATATGCTTATGAGATGTCTGCTCAACCTTCCCATGAGGTGATACATGCCCTCTACCAAAGAATGATGTTCCTGCCCTCATACCATCTCTAAGCCTTTGAAGAAGCCTTCTACAACGGCTTCCTGATCATCGACACAGATATATTCAGCCCTACATTAGTGGCCCAACATGCACGGTATGAGTCTGTTTTGAAGATGCGCGATAGCCTCCATTGAAGCAGCAACTCTACTGTCATGTCGGGGAGACATGAACTAGGAGGGGGGGAGTGTTAGCTGAAGACTGGCAACTACACTCAACTGAAGACTGACGAAATGAGAAAAGAAAGAAATCCTATGTAGTCATTCTCTGATTAAGAAAACCTGTACTTTCATTTATAAATACTTGGGGCTTGCAGAAGTTTCCAATTTTGTATATTATTTTTGCCATTAGACTGAGTAGGATTTTATTTTGGAACATGAGGTTTTGTATTTGGAAGGTATATATACCAAATTTTGACCTTAATGAAAAAACCCTTTGTTCATTTTTATGAAGTGTCTGTGAGAAGCGTATTCTATGTACGAGAGAGAGTGAGAGCTTATCTTGATGCTACGCGCACACTGGTGGTCGGAATCGAGTATGGAGCGTGTTGCCCACGGAGAGAGCTACACACCAATACCCACATTGCGCGTGTATGACCTGGCTTCGTGAGATAGATCTGCGAGCTATTTCTAGGGATTCGGTAAGCAAACGGTGTCTGTTTTTTCATTTCAGCATATCCCTTAAGGTGTTAATAGGATATCCCTTAAGTTTCGTTACGTTTTGAGAACGTCTAATGGGTATTTGGCTCATGGAAGCGTTGTAGGAAATCTCCTCTTGTGCACAATAGTAGGCTGTAACTTAGACATTGGGTAGAGACCTTTGTAGGAGATAGTCAATGAGTGTAGGTTGACACCCTATGCTTGCTTCCACACGCCTGCGGGTCGAGTTTCGTCCTTAGCTGACAATTCTTATTAGGTGAGTTCTCGTTGTGTTGACGTCCGTTGCGGCGTATCTGCCAACAGTTTTTCACTTTTGAGGATGAGACCACATCCACCGATAAAAGCGACAGTTCCATCGATGTGATGGGTATCATCATGAAGGATCTGCAAAGGTCAAGCACAACTGGCGACCCATCACTAGAAGGGCAAAGCAACGAAGAGGAAAGTAAATCACCTGGCATAGGAGAAAGTAGGTTGAAGGGTATGTTGTCTATGGAGTTAACAATTGAGGAGAAAGATAATATTTTGCAAATGTTGATGGGATTTCCTAATCTTTTCATTGACAACCATGAAAGAATCACAGGTATTACAATAGTGGAACATCATATTAAGCTGAAGGAAGGGGTAAAACCAGTTGTGCAAAAGATATGACGGCTGGGGTCATACAAGAAAAGGAACTCCTGACTGAGGTAAGTAAGCTACTAGAAGCATGGTTCATCTATCCTGTGGAAAACTCAGAGTGGGTTTCACCCGTAGTAGTGACGCCTAAGAAGAATGGTAAGTGGAGGGTCTGTGTTGACTACAAACCACTAAATGCAGCTACAAAGAGAGACCACTTTTCTCTCCCCTTCTTGGATGAAATTCTGAATGAAGTGGCGGGTTTTGAATGCTACACCGTGTGTGATGGTTATTCAAATACGCATAGCCTTGGAAGATCATCTAAAAACCACTTTCATTATGCCATGAGGTTTTTTTGCATACAGAGTTATGCCATTTGGTCTCACAAATGCACCTGCCACATTCCAAAGATATGTCACATATGTCTTTCAACCATTCTTTGGAACATCTATAAGAGTGTTCATTGATGATTTTTGTATATATAGCCCTAACATTTCGCACTTAGAAAAGGTAACTGAGGGTTTGGCAAGGTTGAAAAGCCTAGATGGGCAATTAAATGTAGACAAGTGCCACATTGGGAAAAGTAGAGTCATTCTTTTAGGCCATGAAATTTCAGCAAAAGGGAGTCAACGCCAATCCAAGTAAGGTGTCCGCACTCATAGCCCTACCTTCGCCAATAACTGCACATCAACTCGTCTCTTTTTACAAAAGGTGAGGTACACCATCAACCTCCACCTCCAATGACAATGATCAAACAAATGAGTTAGAGGCATAAATGCCCTAACCTTAGGGGGAGGGCTAATGATACTGATTTAGCCGCACCGCCCTCTAGCCCGGCTAAAGAGACTGAAGTTGGCCGGTTTTCAAAACCAAGACCGCATGAATCAACCCATTCGGGGAGCCGGAGGTAAAGAAACATCAAAATATATCATTTTTCTTATTATTACTGCTGCCACCAACCCCACACTCCCTCTCATCTTTTATTTCCCTCTCTCTCTTCCACCAAGCCCCGTAGGGTGCATAAAAACAAGTCCTCGCCTATCTTTCTTCCATTGGCGGGCTGCCATCCATGAACCAGAGTCAATCTCTCTCTCATGCATTATTTATACACACACACACTTTCACATTTTCTATTGCCTCTCTCTCTCGTCCATACTCCACCGGCGGGCTGCCATACCTCACCCCTCCCTCTTCCCTCTTGTCCACACTCCCTCGACCTCACTCTCCCCTCCCTCTCTCTCCTCTTGTTTTCCTCCCACCGGCCGGTCACCCCGCTCCCAAGCACAATGCAATTCTCTCTCTCCCTCTCTTCTTGCCCTGTTTCTCTCTCTTTTCTGTTAGGAAATAAGACGTAGCTAAATAGATAATTGAGTAGATTACTTAATGGAGAGAGACAGATTTATATACACAAGATTATAGAGTAGAGAGAGAGAGAGAGAGAGAGAGAGAGAGAGAGAGTACACACGATATACGTGGTTCACCCAATGTAGGCTACCTCCACGGGAAAGCAGCCACTCAATGGCTTTAGTACTTCAAAACAAGAAGTAGTTTACAAAGGGATTATACCCTTAATGGAGCTCCCGCCTTGCTTCACTCTCACCACCTCACACTCACCTTGTTGCATCAACTTCACACTATGAAATGTGTGTAGAAATGGCCTCCTTTTATAGGCCAAAAGGGCTGTCCTCTCTTATGAGAGACAGCCATGTGTAGCCGCCCTTGTGCGAATAAGTCCAAATCGGACCCTCCAATCCGCCCATGTGTGGCCGCCCTTGAGAAGACAAGTCCGCTTTTGAATTCGGCCACCGGCCACCGGCCATTGACTTTCGACCACCGGCCATTGGCCATTGACTACCGGCCACCGGCCAACCGACCGGTTGTTTTCCGACCACTTTCCGGCCGCCGTCCGGCCATAATATTCCGGCGAAAAAAAAAGTCTCGGGGGCCTCCGCCCCCGAGGCTTCTAAAGTTGCCCCTGATTCTTGTCCGTGAAAATTTTGGTTTCCGGTGAGTGATTTTCCTTCACGGACGATGGCTTCTCCTCATAATGGGGGCCTTACAAATGTGTGCTTTTACCACAGAAAATTAGAAGGGTAAATCAAGGCTCCATACTTAACATTTTCCTCACTATTTCTCTCTCCCTCAATTTGCTCTGTGTGTGTGTGTGTGTGTGTGTAAATAGCCCGCAGGCCGCGCAATAATACACACACACACACACACACTCTCTCTCTCTCTCTCTCTCTCTCTCTCTCTCTCTCATAATCCAACACCCCCTACCCTTACCCCACCCCGTTGACACTCAAACCCCCCCTTCCTCACTCGCTGTTGGCCAGGTGCTGGCTCAGGTGCTGGCTCGAGGCCCCTCTCTCTCTCTCTCTTTCTCTCTCTCACTCCCGATTCAAGCCCAAAAGCTTGCTCTCCATCTCTCTCTCTCTCTCTCTCTCTCTCTCTCTCTCTCTCTCTCTCTCTCTCTCTCTCTCTCTCTCTCTCTCTCTCTCTCTCTCTGTCTCTGTCTCGCAGGCCTGTGTAGGTGCAACATCATCAAGACTCTCTCTCTCTCTCTCTCTCTCTCTCTCTCTCTCTCTCTCTCTCTCTCTCTCTCTCTCTCTCTCTCTCTCTCTCTCTCTCTAATATGCACACACCCGTTACACACACACACACGCACACACACTCTCCGACCATTGAATTCAGCCACCGGCCACCGGCCATCGACTTCCGACCACCGGCCATCGGCCATTGACTACCGGCCACCGACCAACCGACCGGTTGTTTTCCGACCACTTTCCGGCCGCCATCCGGCCATAATATTCTTGCGAAAAAGAATATTCTGGCGTGATTCTTGTCCGTGAAAATTTTGGTTTCCGGTGAGTGATTTTCCTTCACGCACGATGGCTTCTCCTCATAATGGGGGCCTTACAAATGTGCGCTTTTACCACAGAAAATTACAAGGGTAAATCAAGGCTCCATACTTAACAATCTCCCACTTGGAGACTGATCTCCAAACCAAACCTGTGACTGCTTTCCATTCTGGCTTCTTATCCTTGAATGCCGATTGAAGATGAGCAAAAGCTCAACTTCTCCTTGTTGACCACCTTTGTAAACATGTCTGCAGGATTTTCACTTGTATGCACCTTTCCTAGCTTTAGTTGTCCCTCTTCCAAAAGAGTGCGTATGAAGTGATATCTCACCTCAATGTGCTTTGTCCTTGAATGAAATGCTGAGTTCTTCGCAAGATGGATAGCGCTTTGGCTATCACTGTACAAGACACAATTGTCTTGTTTGAATCCAAGCTCTTCTAAGAATCTGTGAAGCCACATAATTTCTTTGCTTGCCTCCGTCATTGCCACATACTCTGCTTCCGTGGTAGAGAGTGAAACCATTTTCTGCAGCTTTAAAGCCCAGCTTACTGCTGTGCCTCCAACCGTGAACACATAGCCAGTAGTGCTCCTTCGAGTATCTTTGTCACCTGCCATATCTGCATCAGCATACCCTTCTAGAAAAATATCAGTTCCTCCAAAATACAAAGCATTTGTTGTTGTCCCTTTTAGATACCTAAGTATCCACTTCACAGCTTGCCAATGCTCTTTACCTGGGTTGTCCATGAACCTACTCACAACTCCCACTGCATGTGCAATGTCTAGCCTTGTCCAGCAGACCATAACATACATTAGAGAACCTACCGCTGCAGCATATGGAACTTTAGACATATAGGCTATCTCCTCTTGTGTCTTTGGACACATATCCTTCGTTAGTTTAAAATGACCAGCCAAAGGTGTAGAAACTGGTTTTGCATTTTGCATTGCAAACCTTTCTAGTACCTTCTTGATGTAATCTTCTTGAGATAGCTTTATTGTCTTCTTCGTCCTGTCCCTTGATATTTTCATACCAAGTATCCTCTTTGCAGCACCTAAATCTTTCATTGAAAAAGATTTGGACAGCTCCTCCTTTAGGTCTTTGATGTCCTGCATGTTAGCACTTGCAATCAACATGTCATCAACATACAACATTAGGATGATATGAATTTCCCATCTCCCAAATTCTCCGTGTAGACCCAGTGATCCGAGTTGCATCTTGTGAATCCATGATCTAACATCCATCGATCAAACTTCAAGTACCATTGTCTTGATGCTTGCTTTAAACCATACAAGCTCTTCTTTAATCTGCAAACCATTTTCTCCTTACCTTTTACTTCATACCCCTTTGGTTGAAGCATGTAGATTTCCTCCTCTAAGTCACCGTGAGGGAATGCCGTATTTACATCCATTTGCTCGAGATTTAGATCATGAGCAGCCACAAGGCTTAAGACAAGTCTAATTGAGTTCATTTTTACAACAGGAGAAAATATTTCATTGAAGTCAATACCTTTCTTTTGAGAAAAACCTTTTACCACAAGCCTAGACTTGTACCTTTTCTTCCCACCTTCTTCTTCCTTTAGCTTGTACACCCATTTGTTTTGAAGTGCCCGCTTACCTTTAGGCAACTCAACCAACTCCCATGTTTGGTTGCGATGTAGTGAGTCCATCTCCACTTGCATGCTCTTCGTCCATTCTTCTTTGGATTCATGTTGCATAGCTTCTTCATATGATTCCGGCTCTCCAGAATCTGAGATCAAGAGATAGTTGAAGGAAGGAACAAACCTTTCTGGAGGTCTACTTGCTCTTGTAAATCTTCGGGGAATAGGTTGAGGCTCCTCATTTGGTTGACGTTGTTGCACATTGTCACCGTTTGCAGTCCTTGAGTCTTCACCGTCCTCAAGCTCCATGTACTCATCACCTGTTTCTTTTGTTTGTTTTCTTTCCAAGTAATCTTTATACATATTTTGTTCGTTAAAAATTACATCCCTACTCCTTAAGATTTTACCATCTTCAGGATGCCATAGGCGATACCCAAAGTCTCCTTCTCCATAGCCAATGAAGAAACACTTTTTGGACTTTGCATCTAACTTTGATCTTAGGCTTCTATCTATGTGCATGAAAGCCTCACACCCAAACACTTTGAGAAATGCATAATTCACCGGTTTACCTGTCCATGCCTCTTCTGGAACTCCCCCATCCAATGCCGTTGAGGGTGACCGATTGATTAAGTACACAGACGTACTTACAGCTTCCGCCCAAAGCTCAAGCGGTAGGCCTACATGTAGCCTCATGCTTCGTGCTCATTCCATGATTGTCCTGTTCATCCTTTCCAAAATCCCATTTTGTTGAGGTGTCCTTGGGGTTGTCCTTTGCCTCCGAATGCCATTGCTAGCACAAAAGCTTTCAAAAGCTTGGCTGCAATATTCTCCTCCATTGTCGGATCTGAGGCATTTAACCTTGGTACATGTTTCATTCTCCACAAAGGCTTTCCACCTTTGAAATATGGAAAATACATCGGATTTTTCCACCCATGTTTTTCTAGTCGCATCGTCTATGAATGTTACATAGTACAATGAGCCACCAAGTGATGGTGTACTTGCAGGACCCCAAACATCAGAATGAACCAACTCAAGTTTTTTATTTTTTCTTTCATTTCCTGATTTTTGAAATTTAACCCTCTTTTGTTTACCATAAACACAATCTTCACAGAACTCTAAGTCCACTTCTTTCAAACATGGTAGAAGCTTCTTTGTTTGAAGGATTTGCATTCCTTTGGCACTCATATGCCCAAGTCGGTAGTGCCACACCGCACTGTCAACTTCTGTAGTTGCTGCACAAGCTGAAGGTTGCGTGCTAACAGTACACAAGTAAAGTGTATCGACTTTTTCACCCTTGGCAACCACCAAAGATCCCTTTGAGATCTTCCACCGTTTGTTTCCGAATGCAATGTTGTGACCTTCATCGTCCAATTGTCCTGTAGAGATCAAATTTTTGCGAAGAGAAGGAACATGCCTAACATCTTTAAGCTTCCATTCATTTTCGTTAGCAGTTTTGACAGAAAGTGTACCTTTGCCGACAATCTCACAAGCTTCATCATCTCCCAAGTATACATACCCAAAATTACCTTTGGTGTAGTCTTGGAAATGTTGCTTGTGTGGTGTCGCATGGAATGAAGCCCCGGAATCTACTATCCAAGAATTAGACACATTGTCTAATGAGAGAATTAGAGCATCTTGCTCTACTTTACCTGCCACATTGGCCTCCGATGTTGGCTTATTGTCTTGAGACTCTGTCTCCTTCTTCTTCTTGGACCAACAATCCTTCTTGACGTGGCCCTTCTTGCCGCAGTTCCAACATTCAAGAACTGACTTTGTGCGTGACTTGCTCCACCTTGAGCGATCACCACCCTTTTGGTTTTTGAACCTCTCCTTAAGCCTTCCTCTTGTTTCCACTGATAGTGCAGCACTTGATGATTCTCCTGTGCTTCTCCTTCGCATTTCCTCGCTTAGGAGAACACCCACAACATCATCAAACTTAAGAGTATTTGTGCCAGGGATAGAATTACTTACAGCCATCACAAGGCTGTCCCAACTATCCGGTAGAGATGATAGTATAAGGAGAGCTCGCACTTCGTCATCGAAATTGATTTTCACTGATCGAAGTTGACTTATGTTTGTGTTAAAGTCATTTAGGTGTTCTGCAACTGAACCATTCTCTGCCATCTTTAGATTGAACAAGCGCTTCATTAGAAATACCTTATTGGATGCCGATGGTTTCTCGTAGAAGTCATCAAGTGACTTCATCAAGTCCTCCGTGGTCTTCATCTCCGAAACATTGAAGGCCACCATTGACGCCAAGCTTAACCGGATTGTTCCCAGTGCCTTTCGATCAAGGACAATCCATGCTTCATCTGCCATTGTTGCGGGCTTCTTCGCAAGACCGCCTAGTGACAAATAGAGGTCCTTCTGGTAGAGATAGTCTTCAATCTGCATCTTCCAATGTTGGTATTTTTTGCCGTTGAACTTCTCAATCTTGAGCTGCCCTTCCTCCGCCATAACTCCCACTCAATTCAAGGAATCCTTTCCTTGAGATAATTTAGCTATGAGCAAACCTTGCTCTGATACCAGTTGTTAGGAAATAAGACGTAGCTAAATAGATAATTGAGTAGATTACTTAATGGAGAGAGACATATTTATATACACGAGATTATAGAGTAGAGAGAGAGAGAGAGAGAGAGTACACACGATATACGTGGTTCACCCAATGTGGGCTACGTCCACAAGAAAGCAGCCACTCAATGGATTTAGTACTTCAAAACAAGAAGTAGTTTACAAAGAGATTATACCCATAATGGAGCTCCCGCCTTGCTTCACTCTCACCACCTCACACTCACCTTGTTGCATCAACTTCACACTATGAAATGTGTGTAGAAATGGCCTCCTTTTATAGGCCAAAAGGGCTGCCCTCTCTTATGAGAGACAGCCATGTGTAGCCGCCCTTGTGCGAATAAGTCCAAATCGGACCCTCCAATCCGCCCATGTGTGGCCGCCCTTGAGAAGACAAGTCCGCTTTTGAATTCGGCCACCGGCCACCGGCCACCGGCCATTGACTTCCGACCACCGGCCACCGGCCATTGACTTCCGACCACCGGCCATCGGCCATTGACTACCGGCCACCGGCCAACCGACCGGTTGTTTTCCGACCACTTTCCGGCCGTCGTCCGGCCATAATATTCCGGCGAAACAAAAAGTCTCGGGGGCCTCCGCTCCCGAGGCTTCTAAAGTTGCCCCTGATTCTTGTCCGTGAAAATTTTGGTTTCCGGTGAGTGATTTTCCTTCACGCACGATGGCTTCTCCTCATAATGGGGGCCTTACAAATGTGCGCTTTTACCACAAAAAATTAGAAGGGTAAATCAAGGCTCCATACTTAACATTTTCCTCACTATTTCTCTCTCCCTCAATTTGCTCTGTGTGTGTGTGTGTGTGTAAATAGCCCGTAGGCCGCGCAATAATACTCTCTCTCTCTCTCTCTCTCTCTCTCTCTCTCTCATAATCCAACACCCCCTACCCTTACCCCACCCCGTTGACACTCAAACCCCCCCTTCCTCACTCGCTGTTGGCCAGGTGCTGGCTCGAGGCCCCTCTCTCTCTCTCTCTCTCTCTCTCTCTCTCTCTCTCTCTCTTTCTCTCTCTCACTCCCGATTCAAGCCCAAAAGCTTGCTCTCCATCTCTCTCTCTCTCTCTCTCTCTCTCTCTCTCTCTCTCTCTCTCTCTCTCGCAGGCCTGTGTAGGTGCAACATCATCAAGACTCTCTCTCTCTCTCTCTCTCTAATACGCACACACCCGTTACACACACACACACACACACACACGCACACACACTCTCCCCCTCCCCTCTCTCCCCAGCACCCTCAATAATCTCGCTCTCTCACTCTCGTTCCCTCGCCCTGTGTCCCTGCGCAACAGAAGCACGTTAAAATAAAAAATAAAAAAAGTATATATATATATATATATTAGATACACATATTTTACAAAAAATTACTCCCCTCTCTCTCGTTCCCACACACACACACACTCGTTTACACACACAATCCCTATATACATACACATATGCACACACACACAATCTCTATATACATACACATATGCACGCACACACAACACATAAACACATACTCACACTCACACACTCACACATATACACACACGTCTACACAAACTCACCCATTGACACACCGAATACGCACACATATATGCACACACCAAAAAATAATAAAAGAACCAAAGGAATCAACGCCAACAACAAAGAAGAAGAAGGCCAAGTCATGCACCGTCAACACCAAAAGAAGGAAAGGCACCGAAGGCATGCCCTGGCCAGCACTGAGAGGAAGTGACACGTAGCATCTCGGCTTCCTGCAACAAATACCAATTCTGGCAACCAAAAACTCACACCTACCACCTGAACCATCAACAAAACCCCTTGTAAATGCCCCCAACTCCACTCTTCCCTAATAACCTAGCCTACACCCACTGGCTAGTGGGTGTAAAAAAACTCTCCCCATCCCACTCTTTCCTCTCTCTCTATCTCTACCTTCTCTCCTTCTCTATCTCTCTTACTAGAGAGGCCTCTAGGCTCCCTATAGCGACCAATGGATATTTGCAAGGACCATTAGGTAAGGACCACCTCTCAAGCCTATATAAAGAAGTTTCCGCTAAGCACAAAGGGGGGGACAACTGAAGGAGGAACACACTAGCTCCATGCACTCTACATTTTAAGCACTACTAAGCACATAATGCACCTCCCAAGCTAGGGATCTCATGGCATCATGTTTTTTTGCAAGCATGGGCATTGTAACATTGGCAACATCACCATCCCCCCACTCTCCACCACACCATGGTTGAGTTACTAGTCACGACCACTCCATGCACATAAGACAATCACTACGCAAGGCAACATGAGCATGCTAGGATTGAATGCATCGACACCATGCTACCTTGGGCCGCTCTCGATGTTGGTGATTGACGTCATCGGTGGCTGCATCGTCTTGATGTTTTTCCTCAACTAACCTCCCCACTAACTCCAACTTCACCATGCACCATATGACGCTCGCATTCCATCATGCATGCTTAGTGCCAAGAGCCAGGTTTGTAATAGACAAGACCACCATTTGTAAGTATAATCATCACCAATAAAAGGGTGCAATGTTGTCTTGATCTTTGGGGTCCATTCTCTATTCTCCTTAGTTTTGTTTTCCCACATTCGTGAGATGTTTCGTCTCTTGTATATCACTCTACTTGTGCTCCATCACATGTAACCTCTCCAATCAGTCAGTATGCTCCATTTCGACCTTGTCACATACCTCTCTCGTACACACACTCCTGACTATTGACTAGGCATTTTCTACATGTGGACGTTTGCTGTATCACCATTTCATGTTGGTTACCTAGACGACATCTAACTTTTGCTACCCTAGGTCATGTATGTCTGCGTCCTAGCCGCACTTATGCTAGGTGGTGCCCCTCTCTACTTATAGGATTACTCCTACCTTGAGATGATGCTTGGGGATGTTCAGGATATGTGTAGTGTAGAGGCGACCTCATATGGCATGTCCTTTCCGGTTATAAGTATTTTTGGTCGCTGTAGTGCTGAAAGCAAAGGTTACAAGTTGTATCATCCACAAACAAAGAGTATCTCGGTCCCACAAGATGTTGTGTTTGTGGAAGATTCTGTTCAGCCCTTGTTGTCATGTACTAGAGGCAGTAATGTCAACTCATAGGACGTTTATGACACTTTGTTACCTCTTTTCAGTGGTGGAAGTTCAAATGTAAAGTCCAATGAGGCAAATGTAGAGCCTATGGGGTTTTTGAAAATGTTACAGATCAGCCTATTACTGATGCAAATGTACCTGATGAGGAAAGGGTTGAGAATGAGCAGGCTAGAGGTATTCCTAAATGGTTGGTGCATACTTTGTGTGACAGTAAATTGGATGCACCTTTGTCTAGTCATACTCATTCAGGTTCTTGCCATGCATCTTATGCATCAAATTGTTATGCTTTGGTTGTGTCTAGCTTACATAATGTCAAGGAACCTTTCTCTTTTGATGAAGCACACAATTATGAAAATTGAATGGATTCCATGGAATCGGAATATGATGCACTTTCAGAAAATGACACATGGACTTTATGTGATTTTCCTACTGACAAAAAGGCCATTGGTACAAAGTGGGTTTACAAGTTGAAACACAAGTCGAATAGTGAGATTTATCGCTATAAGGCTCGACTTGTAGCAAAGGGTTATGCACAACAAAAAGGCATAGATTATGAAAAGACTTTTGCTCCCACTTGTCGTATGACTATTGTACATTTTTTATGTGCATTGGCACATCATTTTGGTTGGGATGTACATCAATCTGACATTGTTATTGCTTTCTTGAATGGTGACATATTTGAGGAAGTTTATGTAACGCAGCCTCACAGTTTTGTCAAGAAAGGACCAGAGGATAGAGTGTGCAGATGTAAGAAAGCTTTGTATGGGTTGAAGCAATCTCCTCGTGCTTGGTATGAGAAGTCTCACACTCATTTGGTCAAACGAGGATTTCATAACAGTCTACATTGTATGTAAAACGTGAGGGTGATGTACTTCTCATTGTGGTTCTTTATGTGGATGATTTGTTGATCACTGTACCAAATGAGAGACATATTGTTGAATTTAAGGCTGATTTGAATGCTACTTTCAAGATGAAAGATTTGGGGCTGTTGCATCATTACTTGGGTATACAATTTTAGCAGTGTGATGGTGGTATTGTTGTGTGTCAGAAAAGTTACATAGAGACATTGCTATGTAAGTTTGGACTTGAGGATTGCAAACCTATTGCCACTCCCATGGAAACAAGTTTGAAATTGAGTCTTCATGATGCTAGTGATCCTGCAAAATGTCACTCTTGGATGCCTTATTTATGTATGCAACACGAGGCCAGCTATTCAATTTGCAATCTCATAGGTGAGCAGATTTATGCATAGCCCAAGGTCTAAGCATTGGCAAGCTGTCAAGAGGATTTTTGGCTACTTGAGTGACACTTCACATCTTGGCTTGTTTTATTCCAAGGGGGGATCATTGCTGCCAGACTTACATGCTTTTTTGGACTCATATTGGGTTGGTTGTTTTGACACTCGAGTGTCCACAAGTGGTTTTTTTTTGAGGGATTACTTACCACATTACATGTTGGCCTCCAATCTGAGTATCATGCCATTGAAACTTTTTCCAACTTAAGGTCGCATCTGCAGAGAGGAAGAGAGGGATCACCGTTCGCCTAACTCTAATTTTTTTCCGTAATCCCGAAGGTAGACTTCAATATAGAAACTAAATGCAAAATCTAATCTTAAATCTAATCTACTTGAACATATAGTGATTCGCAGCTAATTGAATATGGTCAGTGTGTGAGTTAATAGGTGTCAGATTCTGATGGGAATATACATATATTGTTGTGTAACTAGTGTTTGCTCTTTGGGCAAAGCCTTCATTGACATGCACTAAAATCTAACCTAAATCTAATCTAATCTTAAATCAAATATAAATCTAGATCTAATCTAATCTTAAACTCAAAATAAACCTAAATCTAATCTAACCTTAAATCTAATCTAATTTTAAATCTCATCTAATCTTAAATCTAACATAAACCTAAATGTAATCTAACTTAAATCTAAATCTAATCTAGTTAATCTTAAATCTTCTCTTAATCTTAAATATAAATCTAATCTAATCTTAAACTCAACATAAACCTAAGTTTAATCCAATCTTAAATCCTAAACCTAAATGTAATCTAACTTAAATCTAACCTAGCTAGCTGATCTTAAATCTTGCCCTAATTTTAAATCTAACTTAATCTTAATCTAACATAAATCTAAATCTAACCTAATCTTAAACTCAACATAAACATAAATCTAATGTAATCTAACCTAATCTTAAATCTAATTTAAATCTTAAGTCTAACCTAATTTTAAATTTAGCATAAATTTTAAATATAAATTAAATGTAATCTAACTTAATTTTAGATCTTAATCTAGCCTAGTTTTAATTAAATATAATTTTAAATTTAACCTAACGCTAAATCTTAATATAAAATTTCATTTCATATTTTCTCTACTTTTTATCTCTCTCTATCTCTCTCTCTCTCTCTCTCCATCTTTCTCTTTCTCTTGGTTTTCTCCTCTCTCTCTCTCTCTCTCTCTCTCTTTCTCTTTGCTTTATCTCTCTCTCTCTCTCTCTCTCTCATTCTCTCTCTTTACTTTATCTCTCATTCTCTCTCTTTACTCTCTCTCTCTCTCTCTCTCTCTCTCTCTCTCTCTCTCTCTCTCAAAGACACAATGTGTGTGTGTGTGTGTGTGTGTGTGTGTGTGTGTGTGTGTGAGAGGGAAGGGAACATGAGAGAGAGGAGAGAGAAGGAGCATACCTGGCTCTCCTTCCTCTCCTCGTGTGTGTGTGTGTGTGGGCAAGAAAGAGAGAGAGAAAGGGAGAGTGCGGGTTACCTCTTTCGCCTAAGCGCCGAAAATTTAGATATGAGATCTGAGTTTCTCGCACTCTCGGTTTATTTTTACCCCTGTCGGTGTCGCTATGAGCGTCGCTATGCAACAAAAAAAAAGCGACGCCGTGGATTTTCACTTTTGAGCGTCGCACTGCGAGCGTCGCTAATGTGAACTACCTCTTGTAGTGGCAACCCACTGATGATTGGCAAGATGTTCTCTCTTACAAGAGCTGCAGTACCTTCCACATTCCTTAAGTGCTTGCTATAGGGAATTGGTTTTCCTCCTTCTGCAACCTTTTTAGCCACATGTCAAGATTTCCATAATTCCAAAACTTGGACATTAGTACATATGCTTTTTTAAAGGAGTGTCTTACAAGCCCCATGACATCAATGATTCTAGCATGCATGGCATGGAAAAATTGGTCTTGTGGGTTGCCAACTCATCACCTATTTCCCCATCCATGCCTTTCACCAAGTTGACAACATAAAGTTCGTATGTAAATCCTGCTTTTTTTACCTTCACCTTGACCACTTACCCATGGTGACCTTCTCCATTATCGACAAACTCTTTGAACTCCATGTTTGATGAACAAATTAAATCAAGAATTTATGACCTAAACTCCCCATGTTCACTACTTCATGAGATGCTACATTGCTCTCTTTAATGAAGGCCGCTTGCCCTTGCTCTTCATGTTGTGGTACATTAGGGGAAGTTTGAGGTCTCGAATTTTCCCTGTAAGAAATGGCAAAGAGAGAAAATAATGTTTGCTTTTGAAAAAATAAAGAAGAAATTTTAAAACTCAAAATTGGGAGGACACCTTTATATTTTTATAGGGGGTGCACGCGATGCTACTTTTCGGAGCCCCACATGTATTTTCATTTTCAAATCTCTTGGGAATGTGTCCCTTTCCCCAAAATTCTCCCTCCTAATGCATCAATTTTTTCTTTTGGTCCATATTTTTCCTTCTGCTCATTCTATCCTTTCTCTACGCCTTTCTTTGCATCTTTCTCCGCAACATATCCAAATCATCATCTTTCCCACATCATCTCCATGAATCCTGCTAAAAGAGGTATCTATCGTCTCCATGTCAAGTTGGAAGATGAATATTCCCCTCTCCAAAAATGAAATAGGCTTTGTGAAAGTCCTTCTTCTGCCATAGAATCATTGAGATTAGAACAAAAGAAGCACATTCTATGGACAAATGGTAGATTGTATCCCATAGACACCATCACCAAATGTACCCCACCATTCTTCAACTATTCTTCATTGATGAGATTTGTAGGAGATGGTATGAAAGGGCTATTAGGCTATACACAAAATCTTGTATCAAAGAGGAAACTTCTTAAGCTGGAAAACCATTGGCTACTACAATTTAATAAATCTCTTAATCATCAAATTCAAGAAAACAAGGGGAAGGTAAAGAGACTCACAATTAGAGAAAGAGGACAAATCTTGGACTTAGACAAAGACAAAGTTGGTATCTTTGGGTGCCATAGTCTTTCCTTGTGTTTACCCATGGTCTGCTCACAAGGAAACATAAGAGGTGCATCACAATCATTTTGTGAAGTGATCCACCTGTTCTTGTGGGAATTTTTTTGAATGAAAAATGATTTAGGGTTGCTAGGCAAAATGGTATCAATAGATTTTTGCAAAGTTCTACTTTGAAAAAAGATGAAGTACAAGGCACTTTGGACAAAGTTGAAATAAGTAGGGTAGGTTACCAGAAGCTATTCAAGCTCATCAAGAGAAACCTGAAGAAGTCAAGAGTGAAGGGGTCCTTGCTTCCAAAGCCATCAATTGTTCAACAAGCCAATCTCAAAATTAATTCCAATGTCATGGAGATGCTTGGAGAGCCTTTTCACATCAATGACATATATCCTAGTAAGAAGAAAAACCTCAAGTTTAACTCTTCTAACAATATGTTCTTTGCCTTAAGAACTTTGCAGAGGGCCATGATAAAATTCTATGATCTTCAACATACTGAGGTAAATGGAAAAGCCATTTTTGTCATCAAATTAGATGAAAGTGAAATTGGGAAGGGTAGAAAGCGTGAGAGAGTATCAATAACTCTCATGAATAGAGATTTTCATACCATAGAGGGGAAAAAAATCCTAAAAGTTCTAGTGTGCAATCAGAGAAGAACATTTGCTGGTTGGGTGCTTTTGAGGTTGATAGTGACGATTTCAATGTGTTGGGTATTCCACCACACTAGTACCCGTGCCATAATCAAATCTCAACAGGGAGAGGAGTGTCGGGGTATAAAGCCCAATGTGGTCGCCCAGGTAAGTGGGCGGGCCGCCAGGTATGTACACATATTCTTTTGTAAAAACCTAATAAGAACTCACTATGCTCTACACATTACAGTAGAGCGAGTTCACCATATCGTCGTGCTCTTCTTCTCGCACTCTCTCTCGCGTCGCACTTCCGCTCGTACTCCTTCAACTGGTATCAGAGCTCAGATCGAGGCTCGGGGCAGCACTGCAGGAGGCTAGAGTCACCAGCTCAGATTGGAGTGAAATTCGACAGGCGAAGACACGGCCCCAAATCTCGTGGGACAACCCAAAGGGCTTGGTGTTGTCAGAATTTCATTCTGAGGTCATTTCGGCCACCGTTCGGCTTCGACAAAGGTTTGCGCAGGCCATTTTCAACTACGTGGTCTCGATGGGTGCAGATCCGACTCTGCAAATTTGGGGTTTTCGGCCTACGATTGCAGGTGTTGAGGATATCGACACTCCCAGAGTGTTGATTTGTGGCTGTCTACACATCGAAGGACGGCTCACAGTTCTTGGAGGCGTGTCACATACGACACGGGCGCATCTACACATAGTTTGTAGGCGACATCCACTAGTTCATCATGTAGCTTGTGTTTGCTGCTTGATATTCCAGATTTCATCGTGACATTGCAGGTACTTCCACATGGGATGTATTGTTAGAGATGATGTATGTCTGTTGAGGGTTTGCTGGCTGTGAGTCACGCAGCAAACAACCGCCGCAACGGTTACAACATACAGTGGGAAATTTGTGGATGTATGACTTTGTGGGAAGTCTATGTACTGTCAAATTTACTGCAGCCTTTGTTGAGGGTCGAGTGAGGTTTTATTGAGCTGGGGGATTCTCGAATGTTGAGATCCTTTCGGTGATATAGGTCTTGGAGCGATCCCTCGAGCACCCTTAGATAGGCAGCTAGGATGTATTGATTGTGAGTTAGACAGTTGGGATTGCATCTTTGCTTTAGTGCTGTTGAGGCATTGTCGTAGTCTATGCTTACAGGACAGTGACAGGACAGTCAGAGACAGTACAGGTGCAAGACAGGTTTACCCGCAACTTACAGTGTCAGAGAGACAGTGTTTTTTGAGCTGTTTTTTGGTCTGTTTTTTGAGTACACCAGAGCCATTTTACAAAGGAGACTTTGCCAAAAATTTTGCAGAATCTGAAGCTTTCTTGGTTCATTTGACAGGTTGATATTGGTTCAGAGGTTAGTTTATAGGGGAAACTCTGCCGAATTTTTCCCAGGAAAGTAAACTACTGTGAAGCGTAGCTATGGCTGGATCACAGGACACTGCTCTTTACAATATCAAGAAGCTTGATGGAACCAATTTCCCATTGTGGAAGAAGCAGATTTGGCACGTGTTGGTACAAAAGAAGCAGATAAAACCTATAAAGCTCAAGGGGATAAAACCAAAAGATATGGACGAAGATGAATGGAGCAAAATGGATGAATTGGCACTTTCTACCATTATGCTGACTTTGGCAGAAAGTGTTTACTTCAATGTAGCAGACGAGATGTCGGCTTATCAAGCATGGTTAAAGCTGAGTGATCTTTATGAGAAGCAGAGTGCAGCTTCACAGGTATACTGGCTTAAGAAGCTTGTTTACTTGAAGATGAAAGAAGGGACACCTATGTCCAATCATCAGAATGAATTCAACACAATCTATAGTCAGTTGTCAGCTCAAGGTGTCAAGTTTAATGAACCTGTTAGAGCTATGTTCCTGTTGATCACATTGCCGAAAAGTTGGGACACTTTTCGCACAGCTTTGAGTAATTCTGCACCTCCAGATGGTTTGAACATAGCAGGTGTAGAAGGAAGTCTGCTTACTGAAGAAACCAATATAAAGACAATGGACAAAGGCAAAGGAACAACCTTAGTTGTCAGGGGAAGGACCAAAGAAAAGTACAAAGGTGGAAAGAGGAATCAGTCTCGTAGCAAGTCCCGCAGTGCTAAAGGCAAGAGTGACATAGAATGCTACCATTGTGGCAAGAAGGGTCACATGAAAAGAGACTGTAGAGAATGGAAAGCAGAAAAAGGCAAAGAGAAAGCTGAAGACCATGGTGAGAAGAACAAGTCCTCAGTGAATATTCAAGAAATAAATGTGACAAACACTGTTGCAGAGGATGACAGTCTAGTGTCAGGAGACATCTACTTCTTGAAGAATACAATGGACTCAGCTCTTCTTACAGCATCTGATGGAAATGCACTGAGTGACTGGATTATAGACTTAGGGGCATCACTTCATGTGTCTCCAAACAAGGAGTGGTTTACTTCTTATGTGACCACTAAAGATCATGTTCGGTTAGGCAATGGGCAGACATGTGAGATCTTAGGTGTTGGAGATGTTCAATTGAAGTTTCAGAATGGCTCTTCTTTCACGCTGAAGAATGTGAGATATGTTCTCGCAATTACAAAGAGCTTGATCAGCACAGGTTTACTTGATGATGCTGGCTACGTCACCACTTTTGGACAGAACATGTGGAAGATATCCAAGGGTTCTATGACAGTAGCACATGGAGTAAAGTCTGGAGGACTTTACATGATTTATGTATCAAATGTCTCTAAAAATGTAATCAATGTAACCGAGCAGCCGAACGTTTCTTTGTGGCATAGCTGGTTAGGACATATGTCCAAGAAGGGAATGGAAATCTTGTCTCGTTCTGGTTATTTGCCTGGATTTTCATTTAATGATTTTGAATTCTGTGAACATTGTCTGTATGGTAAGCAAACACAACAGCCACATAAGCATAGAAGCAGTAGAAGAGATACACAGTTGGCACTTGTTCATAGTGATTTGTGTGGACCTATGCCTAGCCTATCTCTAGGGGGAGCTTCTTACTTTATGACATTTATATATGATTACTCGAGGAAAGTATGGGTTTACTTTCTCAAGCACAAGGATGAAGCGTTTAGTGTTTTCAAAACGTTTGTGACACTTGTGGAGAATCAGAGTGGCAAGAAGCTTAAATGCTTACGCACTGACAATGGTGGAGAGTATGTTTCAAAGGCCTTTCAGGACTTTTGTGAGTCAAAAGGTATAAAACGTGAACTTACTGCTCCTTACAATCCTCCTCAAAATGGTGTTGCTGAGAGGATGAATATGACCATACAAGAGAAGGTCAGAAGTATGTTGTCTAATGCACAGCTGCCAAATGGGTTTTGGGCTGAAGCTGTATCAACAGCTGTTCATCTTGTAAATAGATCTCCTAGCAAGGTTTTGCAGAAGGATTCAGTGCCAGAGATGGTATGGTCAGGCAAAATGCCCTCATACAAGCATCTCAGAGTCTTTGGCTGTGAGGCATATACTCACGTTCCAAAGGAATTTAGGAACAAACTTGAGCCAAAGAGTAGAAAGTGCATCTTTCTAGGCTATGGTAATTCTGGTGAGATGGGGTACAGACTTTGGGATCCCGAATCCAGAAAGGTTGTCCGCAGCAATGATGTTCACTTTAATGAATCCAAATATCATTCTAAACCAGAGAGGGTTGAGGAGATTAGAAGAGTTGTCTTCCAAGAAGATGGACCTTCATGTGCAAGACAAAATGTCAGGGCTCAAGAGGAGCAAGGACAGGATAGAGTGGCATGGAACCACAGGTTGTGGCTGAGCCTGAGCCACCTATTGTGCGTAGATCTGGACGTGTCACGCGACCTCCTGATAGGTTTGTTCCATCTATGAACTATGTCATGTTGACTGATTGCAATGAGCCTTCATGTTACAAGGAAGCAGTGCAAATGAAGGACTCCGGGAATTGGCAATTGGCCATGCAGTCAGAGATGACAGCTCTGCATAAAAACAACACATGGAAGCTAGTTAAATTACCATAGGGCAAAAAGGCTCTACCTTGTAAATGGGTTTACAGGTATAAGATCACCGCTCATGATAGTCAACCAAAGTACAAAGCAAGGCTTGTTGCCAAGGGCTTTAAGCAAGAACAAGGCATTGACTTTGATGAAGTCTTCTCTCTGGTGGTCAAGATGACTACATTGAGATGCTTTCTTACATTGGTTGCCATATTAGATTTGGTGTTGCACCAAATGGATGTCAAGACAACGTTCTTGCATGGTGATTTAGATGTGGAAATTTACATGCAGCAGCCAGAAGGGTTTGTTGAGAAAGGCAAGGAAGATTGGGTATGCCAGTTGTTAAAGAGTCTTTATGGCTTAAAACAATCACCGAAGAAGAGATGCCTGTGTTATATTGTGATAGTCAAAGTGCTATACAATTGGCTCGCAATCCAGTTTATCACTCAAAGACAAAGCATGTGGATGTGAAGTATCATTTCATCAGGGAAATGCTCGAGGATAAGCAACTTCAGCTTGTCAAAGTTCACACCACAGAAAATCCTGCTGATCTACTTACAAAAGGACTTCCCTCAGAGAGCTTTGCGCATTTTCGCAAGCAGTTAGGTGTAGGGTAGTACATCAATTCTCTACATCTCTTGTATATTAGCTTGTATAGTAGCTTCTCTGACACTTAATGTACCACATTGGACTTTAAGTGGGAGGTTGTTGGGGTATAAAGCCCAATGTGGTCGCCCAGGTAAGTGGGCGGGCCGCCAGGTATGTACACATATTCTTTTGTAAAAACCTAATAAGAACTCACTATGCTCTACACATTATAGTAGAGCGAGTTCACCATATCATCGTGCTCTTCTTCTCGCACTCTCTCTCGCGTCGCACTTCCGCTCGTACTCCTTCAAGGAGGAGCTAGATGTTGAGGGCTTTTGTAGGTACAAGGTGGAATGGCACAATCGAGGGGACCTAAAGGAAATAAAGTGTATGTACAATGTGTCAATGGGTGCGAATGCCAAAATCCCCTGTATCTACTACATGGGTGTAGCAAAGGAGCTGAATCTATTAGCTGGAAAAGCTTCCTAGATAGACACTCTAAATTTCCAAGCTTTTAAGATGATTTAGATATTCCCCTTTCAAATGTCCACCTCTGCACACTACATGCACTTTGATTGAGTCAGACCCCAAAAGGTCATCTGGTGGAAATAATTTCCCTAGGAAATCTTCTATTGGTGGGATGAAGGCCAGAACATTCTTGGGATTTCATGAAAAGTTGGGTAAGGGCTCATCTAGATTCCAGTAAAACCATTGGAAGGCTCTGCACGATGCTGTGAAGGACCATGGAGTTGATGGAAGAGCAATGAATGAGAAGACAGAAGTGTGGGAAGCTCTGGATGCAATTTTTTCTTACTGTGATAAAAGTAATTGGAGAAAGAATGACCTCTCCAACTTTAAGAAAGAGTTGAATAGATTCAAGAAAGCTATGATAAGGCTTGGAGCTTAGAGCACTTCACAGTATATAGTAGATCATCTACAAATGAAAGTTTTTACAATGGATTTCCACTACAGAGAGGCAAGGAAGAAAATGGGAAATAATACAAGGATCAGTTTTGGCTATTTGAGCCAACATCAAGCTTTCCGCCCTCTACTTCAAGTACTCCTGTTTCTTATAGCCCTGCAACTGCTTCAAGTCACTAGAAGAGACAAGGATATAACTCACCATAGTGACAAAGTATGTACTTATTGAGCCCATAAATTCTAGAGCAAGTCCAAAAACTCTAATGGATTCTTGCTTCTACTAAGAAGTATGATTTTGTCCACTCGGATGTGAACCTACCACCCTTGACGGAGCCACTAGAGCAAGTATGGGGAGAGTGGGTGATTGGGAAATCTTTATGTGGTAGTAGTTATTGTCTCCTTGTTGAGATTCCCAATGTAATGGCCAAAACTCTAATCCCTCTTTAGATCCAAAGGCTGGGAGCCCTTCCCTCTCCCTAGAAACTTGTCAAGATTGACAATATCAACTTGTGCAAGAAAACCCCTCAAATCAGTTAATATCAATGATGTGACACTAAAATTTTGATGTCATAAATAATGTGCTTGCAAAAATTATATATAGTTTTACCATTTTACCTTAGGGTTTTCATCATCTTCAAAAATGTTCTCTTTCCATAGTTCAATGGAAAAACTTGGTTTATTCTCTTTGCTCTCTTTTGGGACCGTTGTGCCCATGTGTTCAATCTTTAATATTTTCTAAATTTACTAAAACTCCTCCTATGTGGGAAGTCCTTACTCTTCATAGATTTGAACAACACTTAGCACATGCTCTCTAGAATGAGATTGATTAGTAAACTTCTCAAATTCTATATCAAGTAATGATAATGAGCATGGTGTAATGTAGTCCATAAAGCCTTTATCATGCTTTGATCACTCTGCCAAAATAGCAAGGCAAAAGTCCTCTCTTAGATCAAAGAGATTTTGTATATCTTATAGCAAAAAATAATCCTTATTATTTATCTTGTAGGTGGGCATGGTTGTTGTGCACAACAAGGGATCAAGATCTTCCTCTGGAATATGGATTGGCTCCTCCACTTTTGTGATGATCCTTGCCTTGAACTCTGCAACATCCAATATCTCTTTGCTTTCAACCCTCTCCATTTCCTCTGTGAAATCTTCAGGTGTTTCCTCCACATCTTGGACATTCACACCTACTCTACTTTGCAGAGATTTAGGCTCTCATTTCTCTACTGGAATATGTTTAATCACAAGCTTGCGACCATGCTTCCATGGAGTAATCCCAACTTCTTGGAGCCTATGCTTGGTGTTAAATTGTCTCCTTAAAAAATATCATTAAAGTGTAAAAAGTTTTTAACCTTGTGATCTCTAGTAAGGCTAGCAAAAACCTTTTGATAGGTAAGCATTTCATTGTTGAACCCTTCCATAAAATCTCTAGATCAAATGGAACATTAAAGATTTCTTTCACATAGGCAAACTTAGACAATTTCTTGACTTGGTATAGTAGCTCCATTAACCTATCATCACATGTCTCCTCAACCTCTTCAATATCAAGACCTTTCAAACTCTTTCTAGCAGCCTTTTTTTCACAAGAAACAAAAAAGAAAACTTTAAAATGTCGTACACTGACAAAAATATTGGTCATATGTAAGAATCCTCAAAGATTGGCAAAGAGAGATCAATGACAATATTATTCTTGCATCCTTGAGATTTTCCTAACCGTCAACATTCTATATATCGTTTTGTAGATTATTCATAATTTTAAAGTGTTCTTTGAAATTGTTTTTAAGATTATCAATGCATGAATATAACTTAGATGTTCAGTAGAACATGGATAAGGTTGACCCAACCATCTCTCACTATTTGAGAACTGATTTTGACATAAGGAACTGACTATCCAATATAGATTTTGAAATTTATGAGCTCCTTCTCTGCCCCTATCATGAGAGGTATGTTCTAATGCAACCCTAGGTTATTTTCAAATTTTCATCTTGGAAGATTTTGACAATGTCCAATGGTCTTGCCATATCTCTCACTAGAGTCTTATAACAATTCATATCATTGATAAAACATGTTTCATATTGAACTCCCTTGAGGATCACCATGGAATGACTAGGCTGTAAGTGTAATTGTTCCATATTTTACCCAGTGCTCTCCCACTTTTAACTATTTTGTAAAAATTATTTGGATATCTCAAAATAGGGCTGCCTCAAGGATGATAGAGAAAATTGAGTAGTTTTCTCCTATCACAAGGCTCATGGATGACATGCAAATCTTAAATGTGAAGGTATGGTACTGCTAGGTTGTAAGTAGTTTGAGCTTAAATTTGTGTATTTATTTTTTTCCTTCTGTATGTGTAGCCACTATTGTAGGAGGAGGCTTTCTCATGTGGATGGAGAGTGATTACAAATGAAAATCTGGTGGTTGACTACACATACTACAACCCAAGAAAGACTACTAGGGTAAGCATTTGACAATATAACTAGGAAATATATTTCTATTAGGATAAGCTAGCACACTAATCTTTCTTTTCTAGTTCAATAGGAATTTCTACACCAAAAACCATGTTTGATGGGTAAGGGCAATGTTGATTAGATATATGGTCAGTGCCCAAATAGCACTACCCACAAAACCCAAGTCCCCAAAGGGCCAAAGAAGCCAAAGGAGAGGCCACACACCACAAAGGTCAAGGAGGATCCACTCAAAGGAGCAAAGGCACGAAGACAAAGAAGGAAGACAATCCCAAAGCGGTTCTAAAGAAGGAAAAGAAGCATGTTGCCCCCAAAAAAGCACAAGCATATGCCAAAGAGGAGAAAAATAAGCCCAAGTTGGAAGAGCCTAAGGAGGAGTAGAAGAAGCCCAAGGAGAGAGAGCCTAAGGAGGGCTGTTAGGCCAAGGGCTAGAGGGCACGGCCCAACCTAGGGGGGTCAAGGACCTAGGGCAAGGGCCGACTGAAGGTGTGGACAAGAGATCCATTTAGGGAAAAGGGCCATGGGCCCTCTTATAAAAGGTTGGTTGGGAGAGGGATCCAATATTCAGTCTCCCCTCGGCCTTTCACTGGTATCAGAGCTCAGGAGAGGGGAGAGCTATGGAGGAGGGGGAAGGTCTCTCTCTCTCTCTCTCTCTCTCTCTCTCTCTCTCTCTCTCTCTCTCTCTCTCTCTCTCTCTCTCTCTCTCTCTCTCTCTCTCTCTCTCTCTCTCTCTCTCTCTCTCTCTCTCGTTTGCAAGAGCTGGACGTGCATGGTCTTGCATGATCATGCAGGGCGTGGTGTGCAATGTAGCTAAGCAAGCAGATCACAGAGTCGAAGGCCGTGTGCAAGGCCGCTAAGCCAGGGAGGAAGCAAGGGCTCGACCTCCACCAAATTGGGCAACAATGGGCTCTTCGGCGGCACCCTCACCAGCACAATAGATTTTGACACAGGGCTGAAGCCCGAGGCATGGGTTGAAGCGCTTCCTCTCCATTTCTCTCTTGCTGCACCAATCGGTCGCCATGGCTGCTGCATGTCAATCTTTTTTTTTTTTAAATTTCCCCCCTCTTCACATGATGGGCACCCCAAGGCCAAGGGACTTAGGGTTTTAAAAAAATTAAGGGAGGGTGCCCACCAGGCACACCCCCTTTTCTCTTCTCCTCTAACAAGTAGCACGAAGAGCATCGATTTTGGGGGGGTTGATGTACAACTATTGCTGCAGTCGCAGTGCTGCAAATATTTTTTATTTTGGTATTTCTACCGCTTATTCCCCATTTCTACACGAGAGTACGAGCCGCGACTCGGGGACATGGCAGTCGAAAAAGGTTTGTAGCTCCGAGTTTACACCATCATAGCTCTCAAGGCGGGTAGATTTCTTCATTTTCACGGAAAATTGGTTACATTTGTGCTTTCACTTCTGTGTTTTAATAGTTCTTGCAGAACTATCCAAAGTAAAAACAGGCCTTGGTGATGCAACGGCAACGCTTTTGTTACTCGTGATGGCAGGTGTCAAAGATCGGCATCACACTATTTGTTGTTCCAATAATTACTTGAGAAGGTCGCTTATTGCTAGGGTTAATTTTTCTTTAAACTCTATTTGATGTGCAACTTCTTGAAGCCATGGGAGCAAGGCTACATATACAGACATTCTGACTTGCGTATTACATTGGCTCTTTTCTTTTTGATGTCTCCTCCTTGTGCTCATTAACTGGCCGAGAAAAGCAATGATTTCAGGAGCACGGCTCCATGCATTACATGCATCATTACTTCAAAGGCATTATTGCTCGCGAGGGAGCAAGGAAAAAGCAGTACACAAAGTACATTTGAAATAACAATCCCATGTTTCTCAATAACCAGCACGACTCGGCACGGCCGATTCTCTATAAAAGTTTTTGCTATGCCATTGCAGATTGGCAAGGGTATTTGTTAGCTATGAGCACCAAAACTCCATCAATACCTTATGTGAAGCATGGATTCTCTTTTGACATTTGGCATAACGGTTTTTAAAGTTGGGAATATGCTAATAGCATACGAACGTCAGGAAACTTGCAGGTTTTTAAATCACATGAGGATGTAACTACCTCATTCATGCCGCAAATATGGTTATGAGCCAGATTTAAGCGAGTTTTTAGTTCAAAAAACTCACAACAAATCGCCAAAACAGGGCAACAAGGTTAGTCAATTTCCAGTTATGTTTGTTTTTGTCTATGTTTTACTTTTCATTTTTGGAAAGATCTCTCTGCTGTGCAAAGCAACGTGCTTGGGCAGACTCCATATAAAGCAAATGTACAAAGAAAAGTTCTTTGCCTGTCTTCATGTGAAGCACGACTTCTCTTATGTGCCAAGGATTATCGATTGACTTGAGATCAATGATAATGGAACACATATTTGGCATTATGTGAATATAAGGTCATAGTACGTAACGACGCACTGTGATGTATCCATGCCAGTGTAAGCATGCATGACACGTATATCAACGGCTCGCATGGTTGAGACGGTCATTGACGTCAGGGCCTTTTTATTCTCTTTTTTGCTTTGTATGCATGGCATACTCATACGATGGCTGTACAACAACCATTATTACATATGCTTCCGCTATAACACTAAATAATCTATCTAGGACTAGGCCATGTTTAAAGTAACCTTGATACAATCACAACTACATGCAAGGTCACTGGGTCAATATGTGACTTACGGTACCTCTCTCTATGAGGGCGTGGTCCAAGTACATAGTTGTACGCTTATCAGGTAAGCTACAACACAGACATGGTCTTCACGGGATCATATGCACATGGCATATAGCACATACGCATAAGGATTTTACTCAGCCCCACATTCTCTCTCTCTCTCTCTCTCTCTCTCTCTCTCTCTCTCTCTCTCTCTCTCTCTCTCTCTCTCTCTCTCTCTCTCTCTCTCTTCCCACATTCCATGAGGGAAAGGTGAGACTAGACACGATTTCATTTAAATATTTCTCTACTAAAATAGTAACACAAGGGATATGAGCCAACAAGAAGGGATACGAGCCAACAAGAAGGGCTACAAGCCAATAGGAAGGGATAAGAGCCATCTATTGCCACCTATTTTGGAATGGCTAAGAGCCATTTGTTTGTAGTTCATCAGTGATTGATTTCAAGATTGAACACTTCTATCAATTGAGTACCCATCGATTATAATGGTGGACAAGTAAGAGTCTTGCTAGTGAGGCGGTCCGGGGCGGGCAACAAGAAGAGCGGCCTCTAAATACCCTTTGAGGCTCCCGTGCTGCTCAATTGGGGCTGGGGCAAGCACAATCAGAGACAACAACAACCCACAGCCAGAAACCAAACAAGAAAAGGGGCACCACCTAGTTGTAGATGCGAACTAGGACGCACATGATATCTCCTTGTACTCAAACGCACAAAGAGAGGGGAATGCAAGATAGCCACACACACCAAACACAAACATTCACCACTCCAGAGAGAGGTAAAGTGCACAATCAACTTGAGTGACTCAGTCTTAGCCTTAAAGACTAGATGCACACAAAGCTTGATGAGAAATAGAGAGACAACACAAAACTTGACCTTGTTGCCAATACACAAATTGTCTTAGGGTCACGGGAGCCCTCTCACCGAGCACCCTCTTACAATTGAAAGTTTTGGCAAACAATTCAACAAGCCCTCAAACCACCAAGCATGAAATGGCACAACAAACTTCAAGGACAATATACCTTCAACCACCTGATGAGCCAACTTATCAAGTCAATTTGGAGAGAAGAGTCATAGTTGCAGCATACAATTGCACCCAAAACTATAAATCTTATTTATGCACAAGAGTAGGCTACAAGTGTGGTCAAGAGTATGGCATACACTCCACTCCTCTAGATGGCATAACTAACTTCAAGCTTCTCCATGCACCTATGTGTAATGATGGAATAGAGCACTCACGATGTACACACTCTACACAACTAGGCTTGAAGAGTGGTGTGTTATGTGTTGAGAATGGTGTGGTGTAGTGTGATCATGTGATGATTTACAAGGGAGAGAAGGGCTCTATTTATAGGTTTTATAATCCCCGATTAGGATTAGGCCTAATCAAGTTTATTTGAAGGAATAAAAGATTATGCATTTTTTTTAATTTTTTTTAATGAGGGTGGGTCTCTCTTGTCCTTTGAGTCACGTGGATGTGGGCTCAAGGGAAGAGAATTATTGAGGATGAAAGGAGAGAGGATTGAGTGAATAATTTGGGAGTGCCTACTCTAGTAGAGGGTGCATTTTACAATAAGGTTAGTGGTTAGTAGTTAGTAATTATCACTAAAAAATATTTACAAAATCATTCACCAAATAGTGAGATATATGATGAGAAAAGTTAGAGAATGGATGAGCTTGTAAAGAGAGGTTGAAGCTTTGGAGAAGTTGACATTCACCTCTTTATAGCACCGGAAGAAGAAGCAGTCAGCATGGCGAAGTAGCGCGTGTCGATGAAGCTATGTTATTTGAAACCTTGAAAAATTTATGATAAAAGCCTTCATTTGCACAGGTTATCCTTGGTTTTTTGCTGATTTTTTGAAGTTCTTTACAAAGCTGAAGAGAGTATGGTAATATGGACATATATGTAGAGAGAAAGGGGGACACATAGGGTGTAGAAATGGAGGATGAAGGCTATGGAGGTGTGAGAGATGTGGCAATGGTGAAGAGGGTGAGTTAGGACATGGGAGTTGCAGGTTTGGGAGTGGGAAGGAGAGGGAGGAGTGTGTGTGAAAGAGGAAAATCATGGAGAAACTCCTTACATTCGGAGCCTTGCACTGACGGAACCTGAGTCTACAGCCCCTTCATATTGTCCTATAATTCCCCTTCCATTGCAGGGTCCCACTCTGATGGCATCCTAGGGTTCCACACCACTCCATTTCCCTCCTTCTTGGCCAGAGCACCGTCGACGCACTTTTTCTAGCAGCGCGCATCGACGCTCATCTTAGGACAGCAAGCGCCGAGAGAGATGGATCGGTGGGAGATCTTGTGGCTTCGCTTGTTTTCATAATTGGGGAGGGAGATGGGGGGGGGAGACAGAGTCTCCTATTTCATAAAGTGTCACCTCACATGCAGAGGATGAGGATACTAATGCACCCATGCCAGACACGCATGGGGCTACTATAGGGTAAAGTATGGTCGGGAGGTGGACTTTGGTACAACACATGGCAGGGTATTTTGACTCCATCTTCAGATTCTTATACATTTGGTGTATAAGAATTGTTTTGTAAATTTTTGGACCAGCTGCCCAATCATACATGCTACATTGAGAACGCTTGCATACTAGATTTCCAAATGCCTCTGATCGGCGTTTTTCACAACAGTGATTGGATGGATACATAAAAATATTTCTGAAAAACAAGCAATCCAGTGTATGACACGCATCAGCCAACCAACCAAGTTAGAGATCCAGACATGAGCTATCGTGGTGGCAACATGACAGATGCAAAGTGGGAGTGGACAATGCAAGAAAAGAGCAATCAAGTTGCAATGGCTCATCCTACAGACAACAATGCGAAGCTCGGGCCAGACAAACTTCCACGCACTATGTCTCAGGAGGCAAAGCGACTTGGAAGGAAAAATATGTAAGATTGGTTAAATTACAATCTAAATTGGTGATTATAAAGATTTTAGTTGGTGCTTTGTTGTTGTTATTGCTAACTTAGGAAAATATCACTCTCAGTCGATGAACCAGAGAGATAGTGAAGTTTTGGGAGTGGCATACAGAATTTGAACTTGGTGATGGTTGTTGGAGAACAACCACATCTCTCACGAGCAATTCGACACAACGGTTGTATCACTACAAGCGGTAAGTTTAAACAAATAATATTGTATCAACTCTTTTGAGTTGTTGATATTTGTTTAATTTGATTTCCAAGGGTTTATGTAGAGTCAGGGCGATCAAACGTACGTGCCTGTGGACGACGATGAGGAGGAGGAGGATTACATAGAAAAATATTTTTCTAAACTCTCATAAAGTCCCAATGTGACACAATGTATATATAATTATTTTCATTTTATTTGTAACTTTTTTAAAAGTTGATCTTCTGCACATTAAATTGTCAAGGTACAATATATTTAAATTTATTCTTTTGTTTTTGTGTATACTCTTTCAAAAAACAATTGATGTTTCCTATGTTTTATGCAGGTCAACAATAAAGGTGCTCCTTTGGGCCACCCAAAACCAAATTTGGGTGGCCCAAATGAGCATCTTTAATTTTGAATAGGCGTTTAGTGGCAATATACGTGGTAATAGCAGCGACAATGCATGTGGTAATAGTCGCGGGTATATTCTTGTAACTATTATCACGTATATTGTTGTTTAACCACTACCGCGTATTTTACCACTGCTATATATTGCCGCACATGCAATATTTTCTCTTTCTATTTTCCTTTGTTTTTTGCAA
Source organism: Adiantum capillus-veneris (assembly GCF_014529385.1). Taxonomy (NCBI): domain Eukaryota; kingdom Viridiplantae; phylum Streptophyta; class Polypodiopsida; order Polypodiales; family Pteridaceae; genus Adiantum; species Adiantum capillus-veneris. The sequence continues at coordinate 118,696,078 of NC_140935.1, read as the reverse complement.
CAATGCTAGCGGTTCTGGAATTTTCCTCTTATAGTGAAAGTTCAAGGAAGAGACCCATTGTGTCTGTGCTTCTCTCTTCCATAATATCAACATAAGCTTTTAGGCAAGCATTCTATGGATATGTGAGAATACTCATAGAGAAGAGATCCCTTTTGTGTGTGAGTGTGTGTGTGTGTGTGTGTGTGTGACCTTTCAATACCATTAGGTTAATTTGTGGTTAAGCATTGAGGAAAAATCCACTGTACTGTGTGTCTATGTGTGCGTGTGTGTGTGTGTTTTTTTTGTAAAAAAGGGCCAACAATGGAAGTTTTGGAAAAGCATTGTGTGGACACCCCTTGTGTGTGTGTGTGTGTGTGTGTGTGTGTGTGCGTGCGTGCGTGTGCGCGCGTGTGAGGGCAATTTATGAATATATAATATAAATATTTTCTTTTAAATCCCCTACCTTTGAAGGAGTTCACAAGCGTGTGTGAGTGTCAGTAAAGTCTATAAGTAAACTCTAGTTTGACCCTTGAGATTTAAATGAAAGGATTGGAAGCTTTTTAAATTTAAATGCATGCTTCTAAAGGCAACGACTGAGGAGCATTAAAACTGAAGAGAGAGAGAGAGAGAGAGAGAGAGAGAGAGAGAGAGGGAGGGAAGCAGGGGAACAACAGATCGAGGAGCTGGTGTAGAAGTCGGAGAGACAGGGGCTCGCCCTAGTGGGGGGCTCTTGGCTGTTTCTCCCTCGGGTAAGCTATGCCTCTCAGGCCCTTCCCCCTCATTTTTGGACTTCAGGGTGCTTCCGCCTCTCCCCATCCTCATGCAGCAAACAGGGATAGATCTGTCTTATTTATGTTTGTGCCTTGGATGGGGGCAACAAACGACCCTCATGGTGGCACCAAGACACACCATTAAATGGGGTGAGGGCCCCCTATTGGCCCAATCTTGCTCTCGTTCATGGTCCTCATGTTGGATTTGATGCTCAATGGTTCGATGTGTCTTGGATCGGCGATGGCATGGCTTTTCTTGGTGGTAGTTGGTGGGCTGTGGTGGAACCTCGCCCTCCTTGGTAATCTTTTCGCTGGTGATGGAGGTTCGGACTCCGCCCTTATGCGGCCCTATTCTGTCGGGTGATTTGTTGTATTGGGTACTGGGTCGGCCCCTGTAAAGCCCTGGGTTTTGAAATTATGCATCGATATAGTCTGTTATGTTTTGGTTCACTTGGACGGTCTGGTACCTATGGTTGGATGCACTCATGGCACGGTTTGTGCATGCATGAGTCTGTTGTAATTTTTTGATTTAATATATATTTTCTACCCACCTGTGGTGGGTTTTGCCAAAAAATGGAGAGAGAGAGAGAGAGAGAGAGAGAGAGAGAGAGAGAGAGAGAGAGAGAGAGAGAGAGAGAGAAGGGGGGACACGCTCTTTAAAATTCAAGGAAGAGAGTGAGTGTGTTGGGCCCATTGTAAAAGGTAAAGTATGTGCATTGTAAAAGGAAAAGTAGCGCTAGCGGCTTGCCTCGTTGGCGCTGACCTGGACAGGTTTGGTTTTGCTGATTAGGATGCACAATCCGAAAATATAGTAGCGATCGTATAACTATAAGCCATTGTAAATTAAAAGATCTTGTTGACTGCCTCCCTGTGGAATCCCATAACCAAGTAGTTTGCAATGTCCTGTACCGGGGACAATTTTTCTGTAAAGAAGAGAATTATATAACCGCATGTTCCCTATATAAAAACTTGCACCTTGTTTGACAGTACCGTGGTTGTAAAAATTTTATGTGTCCTTGACCCAATGTTCGAAAAAAATGTGTCTCAGCTTAATATCGTGCCGTTTTCAATTTCAAAAATGCCAGTTGGGAGCAAGGGGAAAGGGAGAAATCCCGCCCCAAAATAGAGAAAAATAGTGTAAAAACCACAAAATAAATCTAATTTTTTAAAATTTCCTCTTGGTAAATTCAAGGAATGGAATTTTGTATGTTTGGAAAAATGATTTTTCCCGAACATTGTCTTGACCTTAGGGATGGATGTCAGGGGCTCCTATAGTACTTCGACAAGTTCCTAATTGGGGTCCACAGATTGTGAAGAAGCAGTGATAAGCACGGCAGACCTCGTCACTATATGGCACGGCTCTAGCCAAGGGGAATCTAGGGCCCAAATTTGGAGGCGCGAGGTAGCTTTGATCTCGACCGTCGGATCACACAGTGAACTAGGGGGTGAACTCGGGGCAAAAATGGTGCCCCTAGTTCACCCTTAGTTCACCCGCCTCGCGGGGTGTGGGTCGAACCTGGAACATCTCGGTTGCCACACGAATGCCTTACCACCATGCTAGCGCGCGTCTCTGTCCATGTTGGCATGGCATATGATCATACCCTAGTTTACGCGCGTTCACCCTTAGTTTACCCACCCCTAGCTTACCCACCCCTAGTTCACTGCGTGATCGGATGGCTGAGATTAAATCCGCCTCGCGCCCTCAAATTTGGGCCCTAGATCCCCTCTGATGCATAGCCGTGCCATATAGTGATGAGGCACTCGAGAGGCAGCTGCTAGTCGGGGATTGAGTGGAAAGGCCTCTCGCAAGACCCATGGTGACAGCGTGTGAGCCAGTGAGAAGCAGACCTGTGTGTGTGCAGAAGGCGATGGGCGCAAGAGGGCGGACACATAATTTAGGCTCCCGTGGCGGCATCGACTCTGACGCTCACAGAGCAGGTCAACATAATTAGCTGTTAGCTGCTGCTGCTATCCTTCGATATAAGAATTGTAGGAAAGTTGATGTATGTGTTTTCGATTTGTGTAGAAAGAAAGTTTATTTATGGAGGAAAACTCGAGTCACCCAGCTTCAATTAATTTAAGGGACGTTCGTTCTGCGCGGCTGCTTCGTAATTCTATCCAACTTCCAAGTCTGGCAGCTAACGCGGCGCTTGAATGAAGAAGTTTTGCAGGCGGAAGTATAAACGTCGCCGGGCATGATATAATATATACGTACTGCGATTTCTGTGGACGAGAGAGAGACTAGAGAGAGAGAGAGGATGCAGAACTTCGTCCCGGGCAGTGCTTTAGACCAGGCCGTGCGGCGCCGCGGGTGGTGTGGCTGCCACCGCGACAGTAAAGCTCTGATAGACGCCATCGAGCTGAATATGCTGCCTGCATTGCCGGCCCACGCCCATAGTATTCCGGCGGAGGTGCTGCTGCGCTTGCTGTGTAAGCTACCCCTCTCCCACCTCCTCAAGCTGGGCAACGTCTGCGTTGGGTGGCGACGCCTACTCACCGACTTCCTGCCCTGCCTCGTCAGCTGGTGCATCCCTTATCATCCTCAGAGGGCTGACGCTCGGCGAGTACTGACGATACAGACCTGCGAGCGCTCACTTATTCTTTGCATCAGGCGTAGGCAGCCAGCTGACGCCGTTTCCAACAGTATCGTCAGCTTCACCACAAATCCATCCGCCGACCTGCAGCTGCTGCCGCTTGCCCGACTGGCCACTCTGTCGATGAGCTGGATCTCTGTTATGTTTCCTCTACGGGAAGATGGCAGATGGACACCGCCTCCTAATAATTATTATGGGCTAAGGAGTGTGAGGCGAGCTAGTGATGTAGAATCAGGTGAGGCGGCCAGCAGGCAGTATGATTTTCCAGTGTGCAACAGGGCATGCGCGGGAGGCCTGCTTTGTTGGCGAGAGGATGACAGGTTTCCGGTTTTGCTGGTGAGCAATCCTCTGACGGGAGATGTGCGTCGACTACCCCATTGCCCGGCTGTCCAGCTGTACATGCAGATGCACCCAGGAAATTTTACCCCTGCCTTCGACACGGTCACGGCCGCCGTCACTTCCTTTGTGATGCACATGTCCGCAAGAGATCTCACCGACCCCGACTGCGCCTCCGGCTACTTCCTGCTGCTAGAGCCCGTGCAGATATTTAAGCATATTAGCAGATCTCCCTTGCGAGCACTCCAGTACAATTATTACCCGATGCCCGTCCAACATGCAACTGTCGCTCGCTATGATATGATCTCCAGCCCTTTTTTCCAGCTTCAAGTCTACGACTCCTCTACCAAACAATGGAGCCTTGCGCCAATTCTGCTTTTGCGTGAGGACTCTCACAGTATGAGTGGCGGCGCTCCTGAGCAAAACGAGCTCCACCATAGCAGCGTCCTCCAGCGGATGATTGCCACAGCTCACTTCTTCTTCCTAGATACAGCAATGTCGAGAACTAACTACATGACGCTCCATGCTTATAACGCCTCTGAAAATGGATGGGCGATAGCGCATTTGAGTCCGCCACCGGCAGAGAATAGACTTTCACCCGAATTGGTCCGTATGGTGGCGCTGCGAGGAATGGGAGAAATGCTGATGGTAGCGATTCGTAAACGCGATGGCAATTACTGGGAGCTGCCAGAAATTACATTGTACAAGGTCGAAGAAGGCGATGGCCTGTTGCAGTGGAGCATGGAGCTGTGCCATAAGCAGATAAACATAGACTATCGAAGTAGTTGGAACCAATATACTATGTCAGAGGACTGCATGACTTCGAGATTTATGAGATGGTATGTAAGGTCGTTTGAGGTGGTGGGGCACGAGGAGAACCTAGTATGGGTTTCTGTGGTCTTTCTTCTCCGGATGATGTACAGTACCATTTCGAGGTCTGATCATCCTACGACCTCGACCTCGACATCCAGCATGAGCTCGTTAATGCAGCTGGAGAAAAAAATGAGTGAAGTGCCCTGGCGGGCTCTCATGGTGTGCGATGTGCATGAGCGTCATTGGCATGAGATAACCGCCCCTCCCGAGCTAAATATTGACCTTCATGATCCTCGTGTGGAAGTCACGCATGGAACCTTTCGTCTCAGTTGTCGTCCCAATGTCTAGTACTGAAATTGTTCTGCTATTCATTTACTTAATCTCATCCCTCTTTTCCAGTAAGGCTTAAATCTTGCAAGGCCTAAATCTAGTCACGCTTTCTTGGCAAGTCATGTTTTGTAAAATTTTCTAAACAAATGATATACATCAAGAGAACGTACAAGTTTTCATGAAATGCATTTAAGGTGTAGCTATACAGAGTCAAACAACAACGAAAAGAACCAATATGATATGAGGGTTCACACGGGGCGGCGGTCCACGAAAGACAGAGACACGGGTGCACATCCTGGTTGGCATGCAAAGATTGGGCTGGGAAAAATTTGAATATCATATGATCTACTCGTCAATGCTATGTCCAGATGAAGCGGCGGTCCGCGGAAGACTTATGAGAGACAAGGGCGCGCATCGTAGTTGGCATACAAAGATTGGACTCGTAAAAAAACTTGTTACGAAATTGGGCACCCTTCTGTTGTATGTGGTTAACTGCAATTGGAATAGTTGGTTTAATTATGTGTTGTCTATTTGATATTACTAATAGTGACTTAATAATTTGTAGATTGAAGTTTTGGGAGTTGAGAAGGAGGCATCGGCAAATAATAATCCTCTCGATCATTTTATCCTTGCACAATATTTTAAACTTTCTATTCAATAAACCACTATGGCTACTGTAAATAGCTCTAGTAAGAACTCACCCTTAAGAGACATGCAATAAGTGATGTGCTCCACTCAAGTACTAAAATGAACTAGTTGTAAAAGAGGGGCCTTCAATTTTGACACCCATAACTCAAATAATAAATTAAATACCAAACTCCACAAGAACTGTGCTATGGAGTTTAAGGCTATGTGTAGATGCCATAAATTTTTCCTTCCCTCTCTCTTATGCTATACCTTGTTATGTTGTGTATTCTCTAATTATGTCTGCATCTTCTCTTTCACTCTTACACTCTTACACTCTCCCATTAATTATCAAGCTTGTGTGTGTGTGCGATGTCATAGTCTAGGTGTGTGTGTCCTTGGAACTTTTTAGAACTATTCTCACCATAAAATCACACATGATGAAAAAATCACAGTTGTTTTCACACGAGAGAAAAACAATCGGTTGTGAGAAAAAATAGTGCTAAAATTCCTTATGAAATGCTCACATGTGAAAAAGAGCTTTCCACTTTCCACATGTGGGAAAAAAATTCACTTGTGGGAATTTTGGCATTCCACTCTTTCAAAAAATGCTATACTACATTATCAGCCACCTAAAAGTTAGTTTTAAAATTTCATATATTTACACAGGTAAAACATGACCAAAGAAATCAGTATCAATTTTTTTAAAAAAAGGCTTTACTTCAAATTAAGTGATGGATCAATGTGTGTTGAGCTTTAAATTGCAAATTTAAATATAATACTTTCGCATACACGCACAACTCAAAATTCCCTTTTCGTTCGTAACTCCAAATCCTTGAAACCATTCTGATGCCTCAAACCTTCATGAGATTATGGTTACAATCGGGGACAAACTCACCTTGACATTCATAAGATTCTCAAATGTGATTTACAACTGACTTCAATATGCAATAATAGATTGAAGTCAAAGATTTGTGCCAAATTAGAGCCACCCTAGTGAGACACTGATGGATGAAAATAATAGCACTTTACTCAAGATCAAGTGCAAGCATCTCTTTCCCATCAACGAGTAGTCGACCTTGGCAACATCATTCCTAAACATAATTTACATCCTTTATTAGAAACTAGACGGACAAAGAGATTGGATAAACAATCAAAAGCTGACCACATTTACGATTTACCAAAATATGAAAGAAAAACAAGATGATTTTTAATGTTCATCTTAAAAAACTTATAACATTGCCATCAAATACAATTTGAAGTTTTCAACTTGGTTCTCATCAATAAATCTATACAAGGGCCTTCAACCACTATAGAAAGAACAAAGAAATTCTACAAATTCAAGATAGTGCTATGATATGGTGCATTAAAAATTTTGACAGCCAGCTACTATTCTATTCTCAAAAGCCCAAACTTCTCTTTGCAAGTTGCAACCACATACTGACATAATAATAACAAACTCCACATTACTCAACTCAAGGATCTAAAACCCAACACAAGAAATTGACATGTGCTATTTGAGCACTCAACATATTTAAACGTGCATTTCCTAGGCATTAAAAGGAAATTATGAGTCCCTTCTTTCTCGTAGCAATAGAAAGAAGTAGGATGGTTTAAATATTCACCTATGCACTTTTGCCTTTCTCTTAGCAAGGACAAGCTATTGACCTAGATGTAGCTCACACATTCACTTATCTCGCTTGTCATAAAATTTAATATCTAAATAACCCAAATAATTTTTTCATATTAAATTGATCATTTAATGTGAAAGAATAACGGGAACAAGAGTTAGACTATAGACATGTGCTTATGGATCTATCTCAACACGGGACCAAAGTCAATGGGTCCAAATGAGAGATGGTATGTCAAAGAGCAATTCTAGCTAATGGAGCTTGAAAGACCTTAGGGTTAGCTTCATTAAATACCTCCAAAGGTTAGTGTTAAAAATCCTTAGACCTCGGACCTTAGGCAAGCTAGGGCTAACCTTGAGGTAGGAACCCGGCCCAAGCTTGAGGTGCTTCTCGTGCTTGCTGACTAAGATTCTTGTCATGCTTGTTGACTAAGGTGCTTGAGGTGCTTGTCATGTTTTATGACTAAGGTGCTTGATGGGCTTCATGACTAAGGTGCTCAAGGAGGTGAGGTGTTCCAAAGTCAACATGATCCCTACAAGAATGGGGTAAGCCCAGAGCTTGGGCCATGAGAGAGAACACACACACACACTCTCAAGGAAAGCCCAAGACCTAAGAGGCAATAAGGACACATGTCAAGCACCTACACATGCTGCCCTCATGTAGTGCCTAAAACCTATTGGTTGGCCTCTAAAGGGGTCCAATGAGAATTTAGTTTATTTAAATAATTATCTAGGCATTATCAAGCCCTCTCTCTCAAAGGGGTAAGGAGGACACTTGTCCAAATGCTACCCTTGTTGCTTGATATACACTAAGTATGTGATTGGCTAGGCTTGCAAGGGTCCAATCAAATACAAGGATGAGCTAGGCTTGCAAGGGTCCAATCAAATTCAAGAATAAGCTACAAGGAGGGGTCAATCAAATCAAGTTGGGGGTGTGCTTTTTTGTATACTCTCTCTCACACACACTCACATGCTCTCATTCTCATTTTGTGAAAGTGCAAGAACTCCATCTCCTCCTCAAGCTTAAGAAGTTGAGAGCCTACACCAAAAACTCATGGCTATGGAATGAAAATCCAACCAAGAGCCATGCTTCAATGCTATGCTAGCCATCTTCTTCATCTCCATTACTATGCTACTATGCTATGCTAATCTTTGTGAGTAATGGTATGAGAGCACACTATTTCTTTCTCGTAAGAATACTTCTTCTTCCTCTTTCCTATCCTCATTCCCTGCTAGCTCTCTCTCCATCTTTAAAGGTGTTTGAGATTTTGGGACACTATGAAAATCTCTAGTTGTTTACCCCATTTTGTAGTAGGAAGGTCCAAACTTAGCTGGAGAGGGAAGAGAGAGCACAGGAAGGATTTTTTTTGTATTTAAACTATTACCACGACTATTTTCATTATTATTGCCTCAATTATTATCGATGATGCTATCGCGTTTATTTTTTAGATGAAATTTAGCGCCAAAACTTCCAAATTCTGGCTTAAACATTGCCCCCCTCCTCCCCCCCCCGCCCCCCCTCAAATTTTGGTGTTTCCCTCCTCTCAATAAAAATTAAAGAATATTGTATGAAATTTTTAAATTTTAAAAAGAAAAAAGAAAGAAAGAGAAAGAGGGAGAGAGAGAGATAGAGAGACAGGGGGAGGGGAAAAATAATAAGATTACACTTGGTTACAGCTAAAATAATCACTGTCACTTTATTAACATAATTGAGCATGTTCACAAAATTAGAGAGAGGAAGAAGGGGGAGAGAAGATGAATGGATTACATGACCAAAAATCTTCATAACTTAAAGTATGAAAAATATTTATGAATCATCTTCCAAAAGATCCCTACATGAAGCATCATCCAATTCTAAGCACCTGGCTCCTAAATCAATAAAGAGAGAAACAAAATTGTCGTTTA